>NC_058115.1:10845000-11117500 GCF_914725855.1 Thunnus albacares | reverse complement strand
ACTGCTGTGTTTACAAGCACTGATGATATAAATACCATTTATAGGTCTTGGGTCTAGTTATTGTTAGTCCTTCTTTGAAAGGCTGTAAATCAGTTTGGGAGTGATCGCAAATTCCAATCTTTTTGAATTTTGGTGGTGGGGGCCATGATTTTGTTTATATTTGGAACATGGTTTGTGCCTTTAAGTTTAATATGGTGCAAAGCATAACATGATGACTCCTTCTCCTACCTAAATCGGTCTGGTGAGTCGTCTCTATCCTTCTTCCTAAACCTGCTGATGGTATCGTCAATGGTGCTGCCGATTTTGTCGCTGATCTCTCCCAACTTCTCGCTGAAGGGGAACTGCCCTTTATTCCTTTCCCAGTCATCATCCCACTTTCCCCGGCTATCGCTGGAGTCATACCTGTCCCCCGCTGTAGTGAAAGAAATCAAAGCAACAGGATTAGGAGATAGAAGCAAGAGGCAGAGGACAGGGATTTGATCATAAGCCAAATATTTTTGTTAAATGAATTGAGGGTGGTTTATATTACTTGCTCAACTGAGGACTTACAGTAACTTCTGTATCCCATGCTGTCAGAGGATACTCCAATGTATTTGTCTTTGGTCTTCTTTGCCTTTTTCCTTTCTTCCCTCAGCCTGTCATCATCTTGGACAAACTCCACCATCTCCTTCACCTTCTGACGCACATTCACGCCTTGGTCCTTCCCATTCTCATCTACAAAGAAACAAAAATTGAGATAATATACTTAATCAGTGATATTTGGTGCACACACACAGAGTAAATATGAACATCTCCATACAGGGAAAGCTGAGTGTTCTTGCTTGTAAACAGAACCTTAAATACACACATGGTTTAGAAGGATGAAAGCAGCTTTAGGGGAGAGAGTGTGTGTGTGTGTGTGTGTGCGTGTGTGTTTTAAGGGTTTGTGGAATAAGCAGTGCTTAGGGCCTTCATCCACTCATTACAGCTCACACTGAAGCTTTTGTTAATACACATTCTGCCTAGAGAGAGCCTCACCTCATCAAAGCAGAACTTGAACATGAAAGTGATGAGGGATTGTGAGTGTTTTGTTTGACAAGCTTGTGCATACACTACTCCTCCAAAATGCAGAAGAAAAAATGTTATAAATGAGTGAAAAGATAGAGGGAAAACATCAGAATGACAGCTTACCTACGAAGTGGTAGCTTTCTAACGATCTCAGGTCATAGAGATGTTCTCTGGCACTGGTGACAACCCTCTCTGATCCGTTCCTGATTAGATGGGCCAGCAGTAGCAGGGACTACGAGTCAAACAAACAATAATTATAGCACAAGGTGATTAAACTTTGATGCCTATCTTGAATCTTGAGGGTTTTATGATCGTTTTTGCAAACCAACTGCTCTTGTTTGTTAACTATTAACCAAATATAATTTCAATTACAACTTCCGTCTTGACTTAATATTCATTTCTCTTTTTTTTTTTAAAGCTTGTTGTTGATACCTGATTTTTGCCTCTAAGGGATGAGCAAAAATTTTTGGTTGAAGTTTTGTTGAAGTTAACAGATGGCAAATTTTTTTAAATGGTCACAAACTGTACGTAGTACTGAGGCCTTCAAGCCTTATGTCGTAATTGCATGCGTGTTTGTGGGATGTTGCAACAGTGCTGTGGCACACCTTGTAGACTCTCCTCCAGTTCTTCTTGTTGTCCCTCAGCATGCGGGCCCACAACATGTTCATCACCTCTGGAAACTGCTCATACATGAAGGTGGCTCTGATCACAGACACAGTCAGAGAAGAAAGGGAATGAGGGGGACACATTGCTTTTGGCGACAAAGGTTTTGATTTACAGTGCATGACCATGTCCTTTAATAAATTCATTATAACCAAACAACCCTTTGAACTCTGCAGCTCCAGGAACTAAACTTAGGAAATGGGTACAACTGGTTTCTGCATCTCAAGAAGGCAAGGATTAGCTAAATTAGGTCAATACAATATTAAAAAGTGACAGCTTGGTATAACTCATTTCTGTATGCAACGAGACAACAACAGTAAAATTGGAGAAGGTTGAAGTTATTGTTTTGCTCTCAGGAATTTTACAGTTATGTGGCTGTGATGTTTGAATTAATATAGGAAAGGAGAAGTGCAGAGGTGAAAAGAGAGACTGAAAGCAGGGCAGGACTGTTTCAAAAGTACCAAAATCTCCTTTTCTGTTTTAGTATGTAACCACAATGAAACAATTACACAGTTAAGTTTCAATCAGTTTTGTTTCGTCCACTCTCTCTAGTTGGCTACATAATCATTGTTTAAATGTCAATCACAACAACAACAGAAAACTTTCTCTCCCTTGTTGTAATAGTGATACTACAACCAGTGCTTGCAGCAGTTTGAATTAATTGTGTACACATGTAGAGGTTGAGAGACTTGTGTTCAGCACTGCCAACTCCTTCTCCAATAGTTACTGGCAGAAAAGTAATATGTTGGACACCTTAGGACTTTTGTGGGCAGGGACGATGGCCACAGAACCAAAACTTAAAATGGGTTCCTATGGTTGAAATGGACATTCATTTCCTAAGCTCCAAAAAATGTTCTTGGAAAAGTTCCTGAGGTCAAAAGGGGCTTTAAGATAATCTTTCTGCAGTTCGAATTTTATTTACAAATAACCTTGGTGCTTTTCAGTAGGACATGTTGTACAACACTGTGTGTTCTTACCTTGAAATTTCACTCATCAGTTGTCCTGATGGTCCCCAGGGGTCGTCATTGGTGGCCTCTCTGACTTTAGACTCCACCTCTGAGTAGTTCATCACCACGTTGGTTCTATACGGTAGGGTAAAAAAAAAAAAAATTCAAACATCACCTCCCATACTCTATGTCACATTTGGCTCTTCAGTTCAAAATATATCGCCTCCATTTTAACCACCAACATGGACGATAATAGATAAAGATACTCTCATTACAGCCACACCCATGTTCTTTAGCCTATAAAAAGGACAATAATACAATAGGTAGTGCTTGTGTGAGAGCGCTGCATCTAACTGATAGTAAAAACCAAAAACATGGGCCTAAACAAGCAAATGCAAAACTGCATCCAATATAAACACACAAATGAAGCCTAAAATGGCACTGAGTGAAACATAGCTGTGCTCATTGTGGGTGAACTCTTGCCTGCTGACATTCTAAGAAGCTTGATAGAAAAGAAAAAAAAGGAACTCAAACAGGAAGAAACAGTATAGATGGCAGCTCTCTAATGATCTCAGGTTAATATAGAGTTGGTTTTCTATATCATTAGGCTTATCTATCTCATAAGTGATTATGGTAAAGAACAGAATAAACAGCTACACATGCACAATGTGTTCAACAAGGTTGGAAGGTTTGGTAGCTTGTGAGAATATTCAGAATCATGATGATTATACATAAACTAAGGAAAACCAAGCATTCGCCTATATCTATTCAATCAGACTACAAAAACCTACTGCTGCTTCTGGTAGGCTTGCAATATGTCCTCATATACAATGGAATAATCCTGACTAAAAAGGTTTGATAAAAAAAAGTTTGAGTTATTGAATAACTATTCAGCAATGAACATATAAATTGGTTATCCAGCTGATTTCTAAAATGTATTGCTCCCTGAAGAACAGTGTATCCACCACACATGCTCTGCTAAGTGTACATGTGTCGCCATTTTTTGTGGTCAGTGGCACTGGTGCATTTTCATTTTGGTGACTGTTAGTTCAGTATCTAACTGCCACACTAGACTACAGAAGTATTATCTATAACCAAACATGCATCTTATTTCAGATAATTAAATGAGCTACTATCGGAGCTTCAACCCAAACACGGTGAGGCAAAACATTTGAACCCTGGTCCTCCTCATCCCTTACTTACTACTGCCACATCAGCAATGAAATGTACAGGGCCTGGAGAGCAGCATTGATTTGATGGTAGACTAAGCAGAGATACACCCTTTCTGTGGTTCTGGAGTCAGGCTGTATTACTACTCAAAGCTGTGGGATATGGTAACCACTCTGACATCATACTGTTTTTTGTAAAAAAAAAAAAAAAAAAAAAAAAAAAAAAATCAAGTCTATGCCAACAACCAAAAAAAAGTCAAATCTGTTTATAATCAACCCCTGAGTTGGACCATATGTTACAATAACTTTGTGTGCTAAGTTACCAGACAGACGTCAACCCTTCTCTTGTATCAAACTGAATTTCAAACTAGGTCCAGTCCAGCTTCATCTGTGTTTATCAACATGTCTTAGGATCAGGGTTCATTAAGATTAATTTAGGTTTCCAACTATTTTCTGTGCTTTGTTACTAACTGGATATATCTTGGGTCTCTCCAGATATGTTTAGGTATACTGCAAAATGCTTCATGTTTGCATGAATTACGATGAATAACAAGAGGTTACGATGCAACATCTTATCTCTTCTCAGTGGTGGGCCTTGTCCTAGATATCAGCCAGATAAAACGGAAGTTGTGTTACTCTTTCACAGTGACACACTATCACACACGATTTCCGTTTGACTGCTGTGGTGCTGTATCTGCCAAAAAATCCCTATGTAGTTAAACATGAACCCAATTGTATTTGATTCTTAATATATCTTATGATTTTGTTCAAAGACATTTTTAAAACAGGATAAAACATTTGCTTGCATGCCATGCCTCAGCAAAAACTTCACAGCGTAACCATACAACAGGAAATTATGCCACACAGTCAGTGTTACAGACAGCTTGTTAACACTTAAATGATAATTTATGTAGGTGTATGCAAAATTGTGACCTTTTATGAATCTCTTAAAGCACAGGCTCTTTCATGGGCCAAAATTTCTACAGAAATAGGAAGAAAATTCACGGGGAAACTCCCATTTCCTTCAATATTAGAAACTCACACCCTTCATTCTTTCTTTCTGTTGGTCTGTCCACCTCTCTGTCTCTCTCTGGTTAAAGCAACCCATGATCCAAGGGGTCAAACTCCAGGGAGACAAGTGCATTCAGTAGCAACGCCTTCTTGGACAAACCTAAGAACATGCTATTGTCTGGGTCTACAAAATTTGCCAACAAACCTTTGAAGGGAAGAAAACTTGTGCAATAGCCTACCACAAACCTACCATACAGGACAGCATGCTCACTTTTAGTCAGCAGCTAGAAGTAAACCAGAGTCCAAGGCAAAACAAAACACACACAATCCCCAAGGTGTTGCCCAAGTTCAGTGCTCGCATTACAACTGGTAAATTTAAGCTACCAAACTACTGCTGCTGGCCAGGCAGCCTTGAACTGACACTGGAATCAAAACAATGCAAATGCTTGAGTTCACAGGCACCGAGGCCTCGCAGTATACTTTTATTACCTACTTTTTGTCAGATTATTTACATATAGCCTACCTGTTGCCTGACTAGTTTTATCTTAGGTTCAATGAAAACCAGGTGTTGGAAAGGTAAACAGTAGCAGATGTGTCGTAGTTCACCTTAAATAATTACTTACAGTTTAGCTGTTGGGCATAAACCAACAAGTTTCACAACACCGTTGTATCGATAGCATCTGATAACAAGTGCCGATATAGCTCTGTTGTTTATCCCGTTGTGTTTTATATCACAGTCAAATGATAGCTCTACAGGTCAAACAAGATGTCTACAGATTATTGTGTAATTATTGTATACTGCAGCTTGGATTTGCATGTTCATTGTTGCGGCAACGGTCTTTTGAAGAAGTCGCTACAACGTATTTTTCTCCTAATCTATTATAAGGTTTAGACATTTGCTCACACTGGAATCTAGTTTATGTTGTCTGACTAGTTCCACTTGACAAGCAGTCTAATGAAGGTCTAAAACAATTGTGTTGTGGCCGCAGGTAGTAACCCAACCATGTGTAAAGTTTAACCCCGACTTACAGTGTAGCTACAGTTAGGTGCCACTTAGCTACAAGTGGCATAACAATCATATCGAAGAGTAACGTATTTCCATAAGTGATGAAGTTTTCCTAAAATATTTTTCATACAGTGGTGGCCGTGTAACGACTGTTCGTTAACGTGGAACGTTAAAACATTCCCTGCTAATTATTCAGCCCTGGAGCTGTCAAACTTGCTTAGCTGGCTAGCCTAGTCTGCTAGCTGCCTAGCCAGGAGGCTAAGTAATTAGCTTGTTAGCTTAGTGAGTTAGCCTATACTGTCGGAGGAAACGTACAAACAACACGCTTAATTATCTCACAACAGTACAAGTGTTATATCACATCAAAACATGAAAGACATGGCGAAATAAAAGCCACAAAGAAAGGGCACTCGTAGTAAGAAGAAATAGTATTTGTCAAAGTCAGCTACCTAACTCGCTAGTAGCATACAGGCTAGCTAACTTGTTAAAAGTGACGTGACGTCAAAGTTTTGGGTACGTGTCTCTTTCAAACAGGTGAACTCAACACACAAATAACACGAAATAGACGTAATATAGCTGGGCGATACTCACGCTTTGTCAACCAACTCCCTAACCTTCCACATGTTCAGCATCTTGGCTCTGTGAAAAAAGGGCTTTTCTGCCTCGGCAAAACCCTTTTACTCCAGACGAACACCGAAACCAAACGTTCAACTGTGGAAAGTAAACTCTTCACCTCTCTTTCAAGACAGGAGGCGCAAACGCACCACCAGGCAGACAGGAAAGGTTAGGTTACTACGGGAAATGTCCCTGTAACGTCATCAGAATTGCGTAAAGCAGCATTGGAGATGTAGTTTCTAATAAGTGTTGAAGTGCTGCCAATGATAGGCTGAGTACATTACCTTTTTATAGGTATAGGGAAACTCACAGTTGCTGTCAACTTGTTACACAATCATAACTAATTGAGGGGAAATAAAAACAATAGAGAAAACCACCTGCAAGAGGAGTATTAAGATTGAATTGCTCACCATTTTTCTGAGGATCCACTGGAATCCCATAGGGCCCCTGGACGTCGGCCAGATTAGACAACATGTAAATTATTATGATTTTTTAAAAAGTCTACCAGTAAGGCCTAGAGGTAAAATGTGGTTTAGTGTAGCTCTTTACCAGTCAAAACATAGGTATTGTGGTTTATTTGTATGTTGATGATGCATAAAGTGACCATTTATCCAGCAGTTGAGTCAAGTCAGTTTTATTTGTATTGAACCTTTCATACACAATGGCATTTTAAAGTGCTTAACATTAGCATGAAAGCAATGCATCAACATCATAAAATCGTTTTAAGGCAAAGTCTAAAAAACATAGAAATACAGCAACCAAAAACGAACACCAAATCAAGCACACATACACACACACACACACACACACACACACACACACACACACACACACACACACATTTACACAAACAAACAAACAAACAAACAACAAAAAAAAAAAACATTAAAAAGCTGAAAAACAGTTGTCCAGTCATTTTCTTACTTGATAAGAAATTGTCTAGACATAAACCTGAGAAAACAGAAAGGTTTTAAGTTTTCATTTAAATGTGGAAACAGTAGTGACTGATTTCAAGTCATCTGGTAGTTTGTTCCAAAGAGAGCTAGGGCACATCTATAACAATTTATTCACATGTGTATATTTGATTATTTGATATAGGCTCTATGTGTGTTGATTTTCAGTACATGTTGGGATTTCACTCACACACCGTTTCTCGCTCTCCATTGTAAAACTAAACCCTCACATTTTTGTCCAAATGTGCTTCAGCCTGCCCAAAACTGTAGCCTACATGATAGTGAGCAGGTCACCACCCTGTGTGCTCTAGGTCCTTCCTCATCTGGCATTCAGGCATGCTACAATGACCCAGTGATGTTGTGTGACAGGCCAGGCAGGGCACTGGCTGTTTGTGTCAATCCAGATCAATCACTCCCTCTTCTGGATGGACAACGTCATCAACGCTCAGAAAGGTCACAAGCTAGGCCTGATGTGGTGAGCAGGTAGGTCAGCATGGCGAGTGAACACCCTTGACTGACTGTCATCTTAAATATAGACATGATGGGCTTCTAGGAGTAATCTTATGAAGATAAATTGGTATTCAGTGATTAATTTATGTAAAGGAAGAATGAAATTACTTGCAGTAGTTGTTTTGTCTGCCTTGAAATATACTTCTGATTCTCATGTGACTGAGTGTATACAGAAAAGTATTAAGACTTTTTTGTTGTATTGATTGATATTGCGATGGGCAAGATAAGCCCTCAGACGCCCTACATCTGACAGGGTCTCTATTCTCTAATGATACGTGTAAATACGGCCCACGGCTTACACTTCTATTGGAGAGCAGGAAGAAACAACACAATAGCCAAAATACAACCCATTTGAGAAAAAAACAACAAGAAACAGCACTTAACGGCCCAGAATGCACTGCACCCAAGGGAGCAACCTCAATTACTGTTACACGTCCGAAGAGGAGAACTCTGGGAGAAGTGATTGCTGAGATGGAAATGGCTGTGTGTGTGTGTGTATGTGTGTGTGTGTTTGTGCATGTCTGAGTATGTTTGTGTGTGAGGAAGGATAGAAAGGCACTCAGTAAAAAAGATCTTTCAGAAACACTTTGCCTCGGTGACGTTGACGCGAGCTGTTGATTGACATGCACTTCTCGACAGAAACTAGAGCTATCAACCTATCTGCCACGCATTAAGAATGGCATGGTCCTCGGGGAGGGGCCTAAGTGGTAAATGATGTTGCTCAAGACACTCTCTGTCAACAGTGTGTGTGTGTGTGTGTATTTGTGAGTGAGTGCTGAGGATGGCAAAGTATTCAATCAAAGACTTGATTGAAAAACCCCTGTGTCCTTAAAGATCAGAATTCTGTATACTGATATATAGGATGCATGTGTGTGTATCCAGGGATGTGTGTGTGTGTTTTGTTCTAAATACAGTATAGTGCTACGCAGTCTAGGGAAAAAACTTAGGCTTAATTATAGAAATCTGCTCTCAAACAGTGTGCTTAGTGTCAAGGCAGACACTAAGAAGTGTTGTAGACCCATAATTTCCGTCTGGATATTTCATAATTTACAACCACATTCCATTCATCATCTCGCTTTTCTGTTGACCATCAATTCGCTCTACTTTAGAGTTTCAGTAGATGGAAAACTAAGGCACATGATGTAATTGTTAGACAAGCAGCACTAGGGGGCACTCTGACTTTTCTGGTACTAGAGAGTATTGCACATGGGTGAGTGTGCTTGGTTTGTGTGCACATGTGAGCGTGTGTGTCAGTCAGTGCTACCGCTGGGGGTCGAGGCTGTGTGTTTACATGGCTGAAGTTCCCATGACAAATGTGGTCGGAACATCATCTTGACTTGGGAATGTGCACCAAAAAAAAAAGAAAAGAAAAGAAAAGAAAAAGAAAAGCCGCTTCTACAACTCCGCTATTATTCTTTCTCTTCAAACATGTGCTTTCAATCTCTTGAAACACTCTGTGCCTTTTTTTTTCCCTCGCAGTTTTACAATGCCATTAGAAAACAATGTTCTTTGTTTTGTACATTAGCTATGAATTAACGATCCCGCCCATCTTTGTGCCCACAGAAGAGGTTCTGATCTGCAGAGTCACTCACTGGGGCCCAGCTTTCCTCCTGTCAGAGCAAGGGTTCTTTCACTGCTGTTATATTTCAGGCTGTTATTGTTGGCCCTCTTGCAGCCCCGGTAAGATCTTTAGTCCTTTTCCCAAGCGATATAACCCCCACACACATCACACAGTATCTGACCCCTGTCTCCATGACACATGACAGGTCCACTGTGGAGCGTGCGTGTGTGGGCATGAGAGCAAGGACTGATGTGTGCGCTTTTAATGTGTGTGTACTTTCATGTAAATGTGTAATAAATATGTGTGCACTGCACAGATATATGTAAGATTGCACGGAGCATATCTGGCATGGTATGTAAGTACTGAATATACTAAAACAATGAGTCCACTTGTCACATGTTCAAAGTCGCATAGACAACCCGATGTGATCTCAAACCACACACACAGATGTTCCTAATGGGACTAAAGTAGCATTCACATTCCTGTGGATAACCAGTCTGTTTATTTTTCTCTCTAAACTGGACTGGATTGCCACTTTCCCTGGTGAGAAAAAGGATGTAGGATGATAAAAAAAAATGAGAGGAGGCTGATGAGAGAGGCTCCCACCACAGTTTAGACCTCCAAAGCCAACTGTCAGTACAGCTAAACCAGCAAACCTCAGCAGCGGTGATTTAAGGGTGACAGTAATTCAGAGTATAATGGAAGTTGATGCCAGTGTGCAATTCTTGGCAAGTTAAAACTGCTGTTGTCTTATTCCCCTACATAAGGAAATGAGCTTGGTGTAATTGCAAAGACTTATGTTTATATGTCAGGGTGTTACAGTAAATCCTGTTGCTTTGTACATGGGCGAGAAAGCATACACACACAAACACACACACACAGACACACACACACACACACACACACACGGGAACCCACACAGGTATGCTCAAGTCCTGAGAGCATCTGCTCCTTTACAACTAGATTGAATTAGCAATTACAGAGAGTAAAAACCAGAACAAAACATCTGGAGCTGTAAGCAGCAGAGGTTATAAATCTGGGAGAGAGAGGAGGGGGGTATGAAAATGAGCCAAAGTGAGATTCTCAAGGACAGTGTCTCTGATTGGCCCATTAACATGCCAGAGGTGTCAAAAAGGACCCGAGGCAATCGGAGAAATGGGACAGAGCAGAGGGCTTTAGAGGGCATATAGAACACCAGTGAATGGAGGTACTTTAGAGTGTACAGAGGAGAGTACAGGAGAGGGCCGGTGAGATACTCCACGGGAGAAATGCAGTATTAGTAAAGATAATATAGCTGAATAGATACACGGATGTTGTTTGTGTCTTGAACCTCCTCACAGGAAATCACCCCGATAAGCAGAGAGAAAGCTGTGGAAAAGCTGAGGGGAAGTTGTGAAAAAAAGAAAAAACTATGGGGGTTTTTTTGGAAAAAAAGACCTGGAACTGTGTGGGTGCAAAAATGAAGGTTCACTGACGGAGCCTGAAGATCACCACTTTGCCAAACCATAATTATGCATGTTTGGACACAGAAAATACCTCAAGTAAACGTGATGCTGGGTGTTCGTAAATGTATTTTAACGATTATATCCAGTTTGGTTTTAAGTCCATATAAATGTGAGGTTGGAAAGCCACAGTGCCATTACCACATCTGTTTTTGCTATTATTGGCACAATAAATTACGTAGGCAATTTGTTTGCGCTGTTGTTAGAGTAATAGAATCAAATTATCCCATGTTAGGGAAATGATTATGTACGAAGCGGAACCCATCAGGGATTCACATGGCAATCAGTGAAGTAAGACAGAGCTGAAATGTTGGCGCTCTGCAAATCCACTGCTCCAGGTCCACTACGTCATTTAAAAGACCTCCTCAACCTTGGATAGGAGATGATTTGTACCTGGTTCACACAGAAGTAGACTGTTTCACCCACTCATCTGGCAATGTTAAAAGTGCTAAGTCAATGCAGAGCCGCACAAGATCAGTGCAACATCAATCCGGTGGTGCTGTATGAAAAAGCATGCAGCGAGCTAGGAGGACAATCATAATTGAAAGAGCCTGACACAAGAGAAATGAGAAGTGTTTGGAATGAAGGACAATATCAAATGAGTCTTATCAATTAAAAGCCAGGGAACAGTGTTTACATTTCCACTCCAAGGCCAGACACTGGGTAGATGTTTCAAATAGGTCAAGGTTGAAGTGAAAACAAAAGTTGGTCGATTAGCAGTCGAGGTGCAACATTCCTAATTTGTATGCTAATCTGGCAGATCATCATCGTGTAGGCACTGCCTGCGATTCTACATCTGCACAAACTCATTTAATTATCCAAACACAATTCACAAAAGTCACTGGAAACAAACCAAACCAAAATAAAATAATTTGCATATATTTAAAAGAGCAGATAAAGTCCCTCGGGGTTGGTTAATATTTCAGAGGCATAATAATAATATGCTAAATCATTCACATTTTATCCTGCACCAAAACAAAGTGGCTTTGTCGATGTAATTAGGGTGTTTTAGAGTTGAATCACCCTGGCAAATGACCATGTTTTTCTCTCTGGGAGACCAGTGTGTGAATGTATCTAAACCTCTCTCCCTCTCCCCTTATGTGTGTGTGTGTGTGTGTGTGTGTGTTTGTGTATGTGCTTGTGTTGTATTGTCACCGTTCCTCCATGTGCGCGCAGTCTTAGAAAAGGATTGATTAAAGAGAGAGTGTCTGTCTCAGAGCAGTTAATGAGGTTTAGTCCCATGAGCTGCGAGGTTTGGGTGTGTGTGAGTGCACACACACGTGTGTTTGTGTGTGTGCATGTAGACCTAGTGGAAGACATTGTTAATTGGCTAAGACTTACTTTCAGCAGGGGGATAGTCAAGGGCACAGTGCCTCCACATTTGTGGAGTGCCATTTGTAGAACACGGTGTATGTTCACTTTCTATATTAAATATTATTTTGAGGGAATGATGAGTCAGTAGCAAGCTGACAGAAAGAATTATGATTGTAATTAAACTTGTCATTTTGTATGTTTGTATGTAATTTCAATGTTTAGATAAAACATGGAAATGTTCCTTCATGTTTGAACGATAATGATATAAATGAGAAAAATGCATATTGAAAACTGAATGGAAAAAAAAGATATTTCACTTCTCTGTGTTTTACCTGAGAGAAGCCGAGGGTGTGAATGAAACTCATTCATTTTAATCTCTGGGGACAAGAAGAAGAAGAATGGAAAAATAAGAAGAAGGAGAAGAAGAAGAAGAAGAAAAGAGGGACAAGAAGCAGAAGATGAAGAGGAGGAGGAGAAAGATAGAAAGAAAAAGAAATACAAAATGACAGAGAGGACAGGAGAAAGAGGAAATGAGGCAGAGGGGGGGAAAGAGAGATATTCCACAAAGGCCATAGAAGATGGATACAATCTCACCTGCTCTGGTCTCCACACAGACCTGTCCGTCTACATGTATATACAGACCTGTATGTTCTTTTGCAGTGCAACACACAGCTCATCTCAAACAGCAGGAAGCATTGACGCTTTCATGTGGAGCACAGCCCAAAGTAGAGCAAGATCACAATGTGTGTGTGTGTGTGTGTGTGTGTGTGTGTGTGTACGTGCGTGCGTGCATGCATGCGTGTGTGAAACCCAGGCTTTTCCCCCCTTGGGACCTGCACAAACACGCTTCCCATCTTTCCTTTGAGTTTCACATTCAAAGGTTCCACTCGTTCAGCTGTCAATCATTCTCTCAGCCAATCAAGGCCCTTCATTCTCAGTCTGTTTATAGATCAAGGCTGGTTTAAGCGTATGTATGTGATGTGACTGGAATTTTTACCATGACTAATACTAATACTGTAAATATTCATATTTTTTTTACACATCACCAGTGGTGTCAATCAAAATCAACACTATTGTGGCATACTGTGAGTGCACAGGAAGTCTATAGCAATGATTATGACTGCAGGTCCTGGAAACCCATTGTTGGTACTAGAAGGATGCCAGAAAATGCAGAAAGAAATCTGGACCAAGAAAAAGGTCTGTAAATCATCTGAATAGAATGAAAAAAGTTCAGAGATGTATGTGCAAAGAAAGAGAAAATTCTCCCAAAGAAGCACAGATGGAGGTTATAAAAGAAGTATCTTTGTGTGTGGGTTAGGACTGGTGAGTGTACATGTGCACAATGTGTGTGCATTTGTGTTATCAAAAGATTTTTCAGCACTGTATAGAAGCATAAGTGTTGTGTTATAGGGCTATCGTAACCCAGATATGTCATGCTTAATTTAGTGGCTAAGAGTACAAGAGAAAAGGGGGAGAAAAAAACTACAAATTACTGTGAAATGCACACGATATCTGCAAGTATGAGTTCATCACAACTGCACTTAAGAAAAGCGAGAAGGAAAGAAAGCTATAGTGATGGAGAAAGAGAAAGAGAGAAGCAAACAGACGGAGCATCAGGTGACAGCAGGCGTTATCAGACCTCACCTCTGATTGCCATCTATTATGATGGAACAATAGTTTCCTGTGGGCCATGCTAATGACCTGTGTGTTTCAGCAACAGGGGAAATTAACTCAGCCATACTTTGTCTGCTTTATGCCAGGAGGGAAATTGACAAAAGGAGAGGAGTAGAGCACGAGAAGGTAGAATCACTGACACACCTGTTATTTAGTGATAGACAGCTGCCATATGTCTCTACCTGCATTGTGTGGGAACGTTGGGTGAGATTCAGTCACCAACAGAGGGCAGCAGAGGGCTTCAGAGCTGACACATCCCTCAGCGGCTGATTATGAAGCTTAGCCTCGGAGTCACAGAGAATTCACGCCGTCTAGATCTACAAGTCACCTCACAGACGTCCACTCAACACTTACTTTGAATTTGATACACAAATTATTGATGGGGTTGCAGTGTCTGCGCATAATGCAATGATCGCTTCATCTCAGAGCTGCCATGGTGAGATAAGTTGTTTGTTTTTGTCAACTTTACCTATTTTTCCAAGCTGAAATAAGGTGGGAGTGAGGTTTGAACTGCAGGGCACTGGTAATGGCGGAGTGTGTGTTCTACAGCACGTCTCGGTGAGAAACTAGCTCGATCTATTCACACTACATGCAGAGCCGTGGCCTCCAGGCTTGAGTTCCTGCTTCGGTAATGACTCTGTTCCCCTGTGGAATGTAGAACATTGTCTTTCCTCAAATGAGGGAAGCACACAATCACACACACACGCACACATGCACACAATCACACACACACATATCCACAAATGCGTGCACTTCAATATGTATGAAACACACAAGGCTGTAAACATGTACAGCCAAAATAGTGCATGCTTGCATGCAAGTACACATAAATACACACAGACCTGCACGCATGCACACACACACGCAAGCACAGACACACACACACACACATAGACACACACACATTCCACAGTCTCAGAAACATTGATTGGGCCTCCCTCTCAGGTTTGCTTGGCTCTACCATGATCAATCAGTGAGTTTATAGACCACAATGTGTGGCAGCTTGTATTGCTCTTTCTCCCTCTTCGTTACCGATCAGAGAAAATCCCACTCCAAGCAAGCGCAATGCACATTCATACAATTTTAATGACTCTTAAATTAACCATCATATTTTTGCTCCACTCCTTCACTGACTAAATCGCTTAATATGCATCAACACTGGCCTCACTTGTGGGTTAGCCATGACATTTTTATAATTCCTTTGCACGGGCATTGTGTTTATTTATGAGTGTGAAGGCTTTTTTTGGCTGATAAATGGCACAATTAAACAGTGCTCAGACACTCGAGGAAGCGTTTCAGGCTGCTGACAGATTTTTAGTGTCCTCTTCCCTGGCTAACGATGAAAGTAAATAATGTCTTAACGAGGTTGCTGGAGCAGTTGTTTGAGGATTCATTTTATATTTTACATTTGCTTTGAGCAGCAGCGGTTGAACACAACACAAAAGTAAGGTTCGCAGCCTAGATTTTATGCTTTGAACATAATTTAGTAGCTTGTTAACAAATTCCTTTACAATTATTACCGAGGTTACAAATGAAAATTGAAATAATTTCACATTTCTGAATTTTTCACGGTTGTGTTAGCAGTGAGCAGACTAATTGCTTTACTCATTCTTGTGTCTCTGACAAGCTTTCTGTCTCTTGAACGTTTTCCTCCTCTGTTTCTGCAAATCCATCTCTTCTTTTTGCAGTACTTAGGTTTATATTTCTTCAACATGATGTGGAGGCAGGGTCAAATAAGACAGACTACAGCGGTGTTAAGCTGCAGTTTGCGGGGTGCCACCGAACTTGAATCTTCTGACTTCCTGTATGCATTATTCAAGTGCCCCTATTGGCTGCTGTGGGTTTAGTGATGAAAGCAGCCTGACGCAATACTCGGCAACAGTGTTTTACAGTATTGTTTTACAAACTATTGTAAGGCAGGGGTAGAACAAGGGAGCGCATTAGCCAGGCCCTGGGAGGAGGGTAGCTTTATGAGCCCTCTGAGGCTGGCTGGGGAGCGCCTGGGCTCCTGTGCAGTTAAGCAGTGGGCTACGGCGCTACAAGCTGCCCCTACATTTACAGAATGCCCTTGGATGGAGGATGTGTGTGGATGTGTGCGAGAAAGAAAGTGTGGGGCATGCATGCTCATGGGCTAATGAGTGCATGTGTTAATGCCTGTGTGTGTTTGTGCGCACATGTGAGTGTGCGCGGACGAGATGTTGTTGGGTTGAGTCAGTCTCCAGAGGGAAGGAGAAGGACAAATGCTCCTTAAAAATAGCCCCTGGGCAGCTGGTGTACACAGTCTATCAGCAGTCCGTCCCTGGGGCCAAGGAGTGGAGGGATGGGGGGGGGGGTGGAGAGAGAGAGAGAGAGAGAAAGAGAAAGAGAGACAGGATGGATGTAAGAGAGAGAACTGTAGTGAGAGAAATGTGGAAAATAGAGTAGAATATGGGTGGAATGGAAAGAGAGGAGGGAGATGGAAAAAAAATCTAATATATATAGGGATAAAAAAGAGAACCCCGCTCTCAAGAAAGATAGAAGATAGTAAAAAAAGAGACCCAAAAGTCAAAGAGAAAAGGAGAACAAACTGAGATAGTCAGCGAAAGATGGAGAGTGCCTCCCAGTCCCAGTTGTGAATGCTCTAGAGGTCACAGTGGAGGGATAGGGTTTTGTAGAGAGCAGCTTTGTCCCCAGACGTCTTCAGTTACTAATATACCAGTGTGTGCTTCACTAAATCGCTCCCAGTCGGCGGGAGCAGAGATCCTTGAGACCCACTGAGACCCTTTATGGAAATAACTCTACCCCATTTGCTCTCAATAACTTGCTGTAACAGTGTGCGTGTATGTGTGTGTGTGTGTGTGTGTGTGCGAGGGTTTGTGTATATTTGAATTGGAGGTGCTCATTGAGCATTTGCGTGCGTAGTTTTAATGGACATGCACATAATGGATAGATGGTTTTTACAACTGTTCAATCTACTGGGAGCAACAAAGTCATCAAGCTATTAGATATTTATGGCACGGGAACACTCTGATTTTAAGGCTGCAGTGTGTGCTTTTTGTGATCTTGGAGTGCTCTCAGGTTTGGCATTACCACGCGCTAGAAAAAAATGTGATTAAACCCAGACATAAGACAAGAATCTCAAAAGGAATATCAGGTAGAATATAGTTTGCAGCGACTGGGAGGATTTGTGGGTGTATTTCAACTTTAAATGAGAAATAAAGAGCTGGAAGTCATTCTATGGTTGCCTGAAGGATCCCACACTCTCACAGTATCATCAACACACCAATTAGAGCCACAGACTGGGAAAGGATCAATGCGATTCTGAGTGTGTGTATGTGTGTGGGTGGTGTGTGTGTGTGTGTGTGTGTGTATATGTATAGACATATTTCGTTAGTTCCTCCACTGAGCTAATTGAGCTGTTTTTCCTCAACAGTTGGGAGCTCTTAGGCTGCGGACAGATGCCCTTGGGCACAAGGTGTGTGTGTGTATGAGTTTGTGTGCATCTGTGTGTTTGCCACTGCGAGCATGTGTTCCACCCTGCCACAGTGATTGCGAGAGTTTGTCAGTGCATGCCAAAATGAAAACTTGTGTGTGATGTGTCTGTGCATGGCATGCAGGCCGTAGGTCTGTCAGTGGCGTATTTAGCGGTCTCCAGGCATCATTAGTACCCTGACTGTCACATCGGGCCGTCTTAGTTGAGCTCTTTATAAAGCTTTGTTTAGAATACTCCGGCCACATGTGCTCCATTGCGACTGATGAGCCCTGAGCGGGTGCTGATGGAGTGCGTGGGTGTGTGTGTGTGCATGTGTGTGTGTGTGGAAGCGGGGTGGTGACGGAGCAGAGCCGTCCTGACAGAGATGTTACCCAGCAGCGGGATCCTGTGCCCCACCTCCCACCCCTCCTTACACACACACACACACACACACACATGGATACATACACCACCATCACCTACCCAAACAGGCTGGCTCTCAATGTCATCGTTAGGGTCATGTTTAACTAGAGAGAAGAGGATATACTTTGTTTATTTCAGGGAAAGGACAGTTGACCATTCCTCACATACAGGAAATGCAGCATACTGTACAAGACACCATACACTACAGCAGTGGTGTAAAGTATCTAATACTCAAGTGCTGTGTTTAATTTCAATTTTGTACTTGGACTTTACTATTTCCACTTTTTACTTCACTACAATTTGATATTGTAGATTTTACTTCACATTTCTTTGACAGCTGTAATCGCACTTAACTTGCAGATTAACATTGTGTGCATACAACATATGATTAGTTATGCATGATTAAACTTAATTACGGTATACGCTTACAGCTCTCATTTTTTTCATTCTTCATGCAAATACTTCCATCACTTTTTGTGGGCACAACTGAGCACACTGCCATGAATGGCTTTGAATGGAAACTGTACATTGTTATATCCCTATTTGGACAACACACAAAAGATACTTGGATAGATATCAGGGAGGCATTGTGATGCAGCCAGGAGGAATCCATCATTAACACTTTTGCTTTTAGATATGGTCTGAAGACACGTATTGAAAATCAGCTCACAAATAGATAGTTTAATTCTTTTTTTAAAGGCGCAGTCATTTCCTGAAAAGGCAGGACACTGTAGTTTTTATCAAACATTAGTCAAACATAGATGAATAGTGCATTTGTTGGGTACTATGTTCAGCTGTAGATTGACACACATTGATTGTGCTGGTGACCATTTATGGCAGACGGACAGTGTACCAGTATGAAGGCTTGACTCAAAAAACTACAGTGCCCATGTTTATGTTAATGAGGGAACATGTCAGTCAATGCAATGGAGAGGCTCAGTAGTTTTTGGACAACAATGGAGGTCTATGGCACAAAGACGTAAGCTCTATTTGTCTCTTTCACAATAAGAAATATATTGCCGGCCTTATCCTTTGATATGTTTGAATCAGTAATAATAATAAAGTCATGTAATACAATAATATAAGATTAAAAGTGACCATTCTGTATAATAAATAATTTTATTTTTAACATGTAAGTACATTTTCCTGTATTTTATTTATTTTTTTATTTATTTCATAAAAGTTGTTTTTTTAATGCAGAACTTTGATTTATGATTGAGTATCTTTACATTTTGGTGTTTCTACTTTTATATAATTAAATTATCTGCATACTTTTTCACTGCTGATGCTTTTGCACTGATGTGAGGTTCTATATGACAGACTGTTTGGAATCAAAGCTCTCACAAAATGTCTGATTTCTACAATAATATGTATTAGATGTAAGAACCTATGGAATCAACAAGTAGTCAATGTTGTTTTCGAGGAAACTTCCCTGCAGCATCTAGCTGGTGCTAGTCGTCTCTCCTCACCACAGCAGCTGCCTGTGATGGTTATCTCTCATTCATTTTCAAACACACACACACACACACACACACACACACACTCAGACCCACGTGCATTTGCACACCCACTCCTGCAACTCGCGCATTTCCACATTTGCACACTTGCACACGTTCGCACACTTGAATGCACTTGTTCTTTTTCTCCCTCTCTCTCCTTTGACAACATAACTTCCAGCAGAAGTGCGCCACTCTCAGTCCTTCAGTGGGAGTCGGTTACTTTGAGCTACTCAGGAATACAGTCTAACTTTCTAGTACAAGACTAGTCATTGAGTTTCTCTCTAAGGACCTCCGCTATATAACTTACACTCACTTTACAGGACTTCCATATCAGTGGAAGGCATCTCTCTGTGAAAGCATAGAGGTAGGAGTTGGGATAAAGCTATTTGATGTTTTGTAGAGAACGTATCTGAGGTAATGGATACTGTGTGAAAGGCTACGGCTTCATGAGTGAAGTGACAAAGTTAGTTTGGGCCTTACAGATCTTTAAATCCCTCCGGATCACTCAAACTGCCCCCCTCTACACTCACTGCTCTACTGATTGTGTGTGTTTGTGTGTGTGTGTCAGATGATTGGTACCTGGGCTAACAGAGAGGAGTCCCTCAGGTCCTTCTGTGGAGGTTCTCAGGTCTGGTCAGTTAACCTCCATCTCTCTCTTTGATCGCTACGGCTCAGACGACCCTCAGGGAAAACACAACACACTCAAACCTCAGTCAGACCTCTTTCAGCAGACACACACACACACACACAAACACCTCCACACTTATCCACAGCAGACAAACGGATTGGCACACAGAAAAAAACTTGCACACACACATATGCCAATGCATACACCCCTTCGTCCACACATGTACACACACTCTTTGCCACACAGTCAGACCAAAGGGGTAATGCTATACAGCCAGTGTCAGTGAGAGCAGGGTACTTAAGGTGCTATTACACTCCCATTACCTCTACTCTCATGTGCAATCAGGGAGAGGTGATGGCCTGCGCTCTGGCAACACACACCCTGTTTCCCCTTCTGACAGCGCCGTGGACAGAAACCTGAGGCACCAGGCTCCAGGATCGTAAGGTAGGTAAGGCGAGAAGATTTAATCTGAT
The DNA here is from genome assembly GCF_914725855.1 of Thunnus albacares. Classification (NCBI taxonomy): domain Eukaryota; kingdom Metazoa; phylum Chordata; class Actinopteri; order Scombriformes; family Scombridae; genus Thunnus; species Thunnus albacares. The sequence goes on along the minus strand of NC_058115.1, from coordinate 11,097,054 downwards.
GGGTGTGTGTCGTATCTGGTAGGTAGAAGAGAAGGAGTGCTTTGTGCAGCTAACAGGGATAAAGCTCATACTCGTATTTGCCAATGATGATGATGGATATGCAGAGTTTCATGTGTTTGTGAATCTCTTTTAATGAAACGTATGAAAAGAAAACAGATTCTCCCACCGCCCCCATTTTTTTCCACTGTTTTTTGTGCCCCCCCCCCTCCACTCCCTACCTCCCCCTTTCTCTATTCCAACCTCTCTCTCTCGCTCTCTCTCAGCTGGCCCTAGATAGTTTTGCTCTTCCCCCAGCTCCTCTGGGACCCCTTCTCCGTGTCGTTAATCAGAGCTCCTCAGCTCGGCTTCTCTCTCTCCTACTCTCTCCCTTTTTCTTTCTTTCCAACCGACACACACACTTTCTCGTGCGCACACACACATACACGCACATGTGCAGTCTTATAGTCTCTCTCCCCCTCTCCTCCCCCATGCATCCTCAGCCCCATCCATCATAAAACGGCAGCGGGAAGGTGGGGTTGTGTGTAAATGTAAGTGCGAGTGTGTGAAAGTGTGCACGTCAGGTTCTGTGTGTTGCTGTGTGTCGGCTCATGCATGCGCACGCTATAGGCACACATCTCCGTGTCTCCTCAGCAAAAATGAATTGAGACTTTACAAGAAGAAAGCAATTAGGCCAGGGCTTTGCCCTATCATTCACTGGCTAATGTATCAGAGGCAGAGTGAATATTATTAACGGACGGGGAGGGTAAGGCTCTGTGGGTTTTACAGCCAGAAGGTAGGACAAGAAAAGACTAATGATTGTGATGAAGTAACCCTGAGTTGAAGGGTTTTAATCACTTGTAGGCTTTGTGGCTTCGCAGTTGACATGCTCTTTATGATAACTGCATGGCTTCCAGCTCTCAGTCTCTGCCATTCACTGAACACTAGTAGGAAGAATCAAATGAGACATTATCGAACACGGACAAGGATGACTGAGTACAATGCAACAAGATTACTCATTCATCAGGATGTGTGAGTGAGGGCCGTGGGGCTGAGAGAGCAGGGAGAAAACAAATTGTGAGTCAGAAAGATGGAAAGTATGATGAACAGAGGACAAAGAGACAAATTATGGGAAGAGAGGAAAAGGGCACAGAGACAAAAGTGCAAAGGAGAGAGGGGTGACCGAGGTGAAGCATTGATGGACAGAGTCAAGAAGAAGCAGACAGAGGAGAGAGGAGGTGAAGGAGCAGCATTGGGTCAGTGATGCGTAGAGACAAACCATTTGCACCTCAGCAGCAACTGAGCAGAGTGCTCTTGACTTCTGTGTGTGTGTGTGTGTGTGTGTGTGTGTGTGTGTGTGTGTGTGACACGGGTCGGGGGAAACTGGGTTCAGATCTAGGATAGGTCACACTGTAATAGTGGATATTTTAACAGCATTTTTGTTTCACATCTCTACAGCGGTCTTAAATGTCATGCATTTTAAAAAGTCAGGTCTCGGCGGGTCGCGCTGACACTGATGTGTGTGCTTTCCACAAACAGGAACCTTCCTCTTTGTGATTTAAAGCAACATTTTGTGCTCTCAGGTTACATTTGTTGACATCACTCAGCTCTTAACAGCAAATGTGATATGATAACTCAATCAGGCAAGACGCTAAATATTGAGATAAGCCCATAGTGACCCTGAAGAAAAATACAGGGCCAATCTGTTCCAGCCTGTTTCTGTGTTACAGTCACAATTACTGGAGATTACAGCCAAATCACTTCCACATGGGCTCAATGAAAACTTTACAATCTCTCCCACAATACAAGATGAGGTGACTTTGTTTGGACTTAAACCAACAGAGGAAAGAGGAGTCGAGGTGAAGGAAGTAAAGGAGGGAGCCTTGGAGCAATCGGGACAGTGAGGGGAGAGATTTGAGGGATAGGTGGAGGATTTTCGTAAAGGGTTTACTTCTGAACCATCGTGCAACCATCATTTTCTCTCCCAAGAATTTGTGTTCCAAAATCTGTCAAATTGGAAACAAATGTTGTGGGTGAGACCGCACGAGAATAAAAAACATTCTTGTTGTTTCACAATCCACCACCAGAAAAGAGCTGGCTCAGTGGAGGAATAAAAGAATGAGCAAGCAAAGACAAAAATCAAAATCAGCTTCAACATCACAGAAAGCAGAGGAATGCTCCAGAACAGACCCTTTAAAATGTATTTATATTTTAAAAAGAAGAGACAGGAATAATAAGGGACTGTGTGAAAATTATTTGTGTCAGAAAAGGGGGAGGATTGTGTATTTTTTTTCCTTTTGCTGAAGAGAGGGTAGTGATCATTTTTGGAAGAGTAAGAGAGGGTCTTTCAACCTTTTCTTGTCCCAGATTAATATTTTATTTCATTTCTCGGTAACATTTTACTTTAAGTCCTCCTGTTTGTCATTTATAATCAGCATATACATATTTAATGAATGACTAATGATACACTATAATGCACACCATAATGTAGTGGTAAGCAGATATAAGTATTTATTGACATATTTGTCAACTCCTCTTATGGACGCCTATAACTGGATGCTGGTGTATAAACAGAAAATATAGTAAAACACAGTTGTAATATTATAAAATATGTCCTCAGAGGGTAAGTTATAATTTCTGACAAATATTGTACATTAATTAACACTTAAAATGTCCTTATATCTGCTTATAATTACATTATAGTGTGTTATTAACAATTTATTAACTGTTTATATACTGCTTAGAAATGCTAAATAGGGAAACTTAAAGTAAACTGTTACCAAGTTTTCTCTCTCTTACGAGTTTCATAGCAAGAAAAAAAAAAAAACGACATAAAAAATATGGCTTTTGTGTAAGCCACAGGTCATAAAGGTATATTTGGCAATACGTAAATGACAACAATCCTGTCAAAATTTTGCCATTTGTGAAGTAAGTAAGTAAATGAAACTTTATTTGTATAACACCTTTTTTAACACAGTTAACAAAGTGCTTTACATCAACATTGGCACAGAAAGAAAAAGAGAACAAGAAAAACAGAAAAGAATACATAGGGACATAACGCACATATGAACACAAAGCATACAGCAACCAGTCACCACCCAGAGCACACACTTGAAGTTATCGAATGTTATGGAAAGGCCGTCCTGAAAGAGTGGGTTTTTAAAGATTGTTTAAAACAGTCAACAGACTCAGCTGGTCTAATGGGAGGGGGGCGATTGTTCTAGTGTCTGGGTGCCAGGGCAGGAAAAGCGCCATCACCTTTGGTTTTTAGTTTGGCACGCGGTATGGCCAACAGGTTCTGGTTGGATGATGTAAGTGACCGTTCAGTAGTGTAAGGGCTAAGTAGCTCGGTGCTAAACCGTGCCTTATAAGTGATTAAAAGAATCTTAAAATTGATCCTGATCTTTGTTGGCAGCGAATGCAGTGACGCTAAAGTAGGAGTGATGTGAGATCTACGGCCAGTTCCAATTAATACTTAATAGTCTAGCCACTGCATTTTGTACAAGCAATTAGTGGCTGTATGAAAATTATCCTTCCATTAACATATTAAAGTTTAAATTGGGATATACCATCTTTAATGTTATCAATGGGGAAATTAATTGTATCAATCTAGTACTTATCTTGAGATATTGTAGGGAGTTTATTGCATTTTACTCTTACTCAAGGGGAGAGTCCAAAAGAAAAAATTACTTTATGCAGGGGGAGGTCATGCTTTTTTATGGTGTGAAAAATGAAGTTCAGCCCCCCCTCCACAGCCAAATAATTTTTGTACAGTCCCCATATCAGTGAAAGGAAGGGGTAATTGTTCAGCTAAGTAAAGTCATTTCTAGTTTTTCCCCCCTCTTCCTCCATAAAGTGAACTTGTTGAAATGTCCTCTTTGTCCACAGCAGCTCCTTGGTAAAACAATCCAGGGTAAAGTCAGAGCATGTGGTCGTTAACTCAGGCTGGCATACCTGTCTTGCTTTTATAGGTGGCAAAAGCTACTAATCCTTCAGTCCAATATTTACTTAGACCAAGTTATGTTTTCCTGGACCTTAGCTATGCATCTCTCCTGCTCCCTGCTTATATATTCTTGGCCCTTGATGTATTCCTGGCTCAGGAAACAACTTTTAGTGCCCCGCAAGGGCTGAGTGAGAATTGACAGTGTGCGCCAGAGTGAGAGCGAGAGGTAGGGGGCCTGTTTTAGTTCCACTGTGTTTGTAAGGTCACTCAGAGTACATCTGTATGGAGTGGGAACTCACTCGCTTTCACTGTCACAACCACTCACAACAGCCATCTGTAATGCTGTTATGTGGAGCACTGTGTCCCTTTGTCCCTTACACACACACACACACACACATAGAGGCAACCACACAGTCACACACACACACCCTCACACGTATAAAAGCACATACGTGTGCACGCAGACTCACTCTAACCCGCACGCGCTCACACGGCGTCACCGTTCACACGACAACAAATGAACCAGTGCAAACACACATTAACATAATGCTAGGTTCTAATTGCAAGAGCATGTGTTTCTAATGAAAAAGTTGTTTTAGGGTTTTATTCCGCTCGGCTGTCAAACAATTCGCCCCTGTTTTGAAATATAATTGTGGGGACCGTAAGAGTTTCGAAACCAAACCAAAACATTACCGCCATCCTGGTTTCTAATGTTTCTAATTTGTTAAAATATGCTGAGTGAATGACAAAAGTAGAAGTCCGACCTGCCAAGAAAAACATATCAGAGGCAGGGCCATGTGGAAATACAGAGTCTCTTTTAGAAACATGATCAATGTAACCTTTGTTACAGGAAGGAGAGAGGGAGAGCGGGGGAGTGCGGGTGAGGGGAGAAAGGAGACAACATACAGAGACAGTAGGTTCATGTTTGTGTACATGTTTATTTATCACTAAATCCACAGTGCATACAGTAAAAACAAGCTTACGAATTCAAGTGGACAGATTCATTCCACTTATGTATGTGCCACACATCGATGTACATGCATTGTTGTGGTGAAATGAAGATTTTTGTGTGTGTGTGTGTGTATCAGAGTGGAGCGAATATGTTAGAGAGTAATTTTCACAAACTGTCAAATGCTGAGAGGAAGAGGAGAAAGATTTAATCATTTACAGATGGGAAGTATATCTTTTACTTCTCATTTATGCTTGTTCTCTCTCAGGCTGCACTGAGGAGGATGTGTAGCCCCCCCCCTCCTATTCTCCACCCCACACACTTCCAACCCAAAACTAACATAGGCTACAGCCTGGAAGTGGGCTGAGGAGTGTGTGTGTGTGTGTGTGTGTGTGTGTGTGTGTGTGTGTGTGTGTGTGTGTGTGTGCTGGTAAGAGGGAAATTCATATGGTTGCAGAGCATCTCTTTTTTTCCCCCCGTTGCTCTCTGCTTCTCTCTCTCTCTGTCTCTCTTTCCCTCCCCACGTATCTGTTTCTCCGAAGAATAACATACAAACCCTCTGTGAAAGGATTCATGGTTTATTAAACCAGAGGTCCTTTTCCTGTTTCAACACTGAGAAGAAAAAATAAATACCACAGTTTGTTTTCTCTCCCTCTAGCTTAGTCCTCTATCTATCTCTCTATCTATTTTCATACATTTTTTCTCCAATTCGTCTTTTTTCCCCCCCTGTCATCCCGGTTGCGTCTGTCAATCTTTCAACTTTGTTTTTAGAATATTTTTTTCCCCCCTGAACTTTCGATACTCTAACATTGTGTCAGCCTTCTTGCTTCAGGTCTTTTTTTTTTGTCTCTTGGACACCAATCAGCCACAAAACCCATTAAAGCAGAGTGTGTGACCACTGAATGGGTCCCACTAGTTTACACCCTGTGTCTGCTTGGTCAGTGTGTGTGTGTTATCTGGTGTTAGAGGAGGACAGACTAGGATAACTCAGGGTAATGTATTGTCCTGGGTGTGCACCCTGACAGTTCCCCCTGCCGGCGCCTGGTCATTCATTACTGCTAATTTGACATGTTTACGGACCCCCCTCCTAACATTACATACTTAAGGCAATCGACTGACCTTAAATGGAAACACCTACAGCTGCACGGCATGTCAATACCAGATGAGGATGTTTGTGTCTGTGTGTCGTGTGTGTGTGTGTGTGTGTGTGTGTGCACACTTTCATGTGCGTACGTACCTGTGAAGCAGTGCATCAATACTGAGTTAGTGGTTAATCTCGAGGAGCAGGTGAGTTATGTCTGCGGTGACGTTTTCCTGCATTATCTGAGTGAGTGTGTGTAATGCGGCTAAGAGGTGAACAATTCAGAATAATGCAGGAAGTGTGTATGTGTAAAGGGGGGGGAGGTGGGTGGGTGTGAGGCCAAGAGGGAAAAGTGAGAGATTAGACCTTTAAGAGCCAATATCTGTTTTGATTTCAATCACGGCCGCTCTAATTTCCCCCCTCTGTTTGTGTTTTTACATATTCAGCACTTAAACACAGTGTTGTGTCATTAAATGGCAAATCTTGCGTTGTCTCTCACTGATACACAACATTAATCACCAATTAGCTTGTCCTGTGACTGGCCACCTCTCTCATTAGAATATGATAGAATATAATAGTACTTAATGATGCTTAGGAAACATAATTAAATGACTGAGCTGTAGAACATGTGGAAGGACCGCGGTGCATCAATCAAAGACGACCCTGTCAATCCAGCGCTCATCAAGAGTGTGCACAGAGGGTGTGTAAAAACAGAGTGTGTGTGTGCGCCAGAACCACTGGCCTCTATCACGACCTCATTAGGGAGAAATGAAGGGTGGACGTGTCCCCATCACAAGATACCACTGGTGCTTCAAAGTGTGAATGACATTAATATCTGACTGTCTCTGCATCTGTCTGAATGTCAGTTGGTCTATCTGGCTGCATTGGAACAGATGAACAAAAAAAAAAAAAAAGGGCATCTCTCTGAGGTATCTGCTTCCAGCTCTAATTAGCATCTGAATAAATGGAATAAATAATCTATATTATTTATGGATTTGCTTTTATCATTAATCAACATAACAAAAAGCTTGTCTAATGCGCTCGCTGCAGTCGCCACTGTACCGTCAGCTGAGGGGAGGATGGGGGGGGGGGAGAGAAAGAGATGGAGAGGGAAAAGTGGGAGGCGGGTGGCTGGGTGGTGGGGGGCCAAATAGCTTATCTTTTGTTGTTTTTTTTTTCATTTTAGTAGAACAATAAAGATAAGTGTTCTACATGCTTGCTTAACACACACAGTTCGCCGGCCTCCTCCCCTTTTCCCTCTCTCTGCCGGCAGTGGTGAAATCCATCTCTCTATCTCTATCTCTCTAACATCCATTATATACCCCAGCCCCTCACCTCCCTACTCATTAGGCCAACGCACAGTAAATTAGCAGCAGCAATTACAGGGAATATAAAGCATGGGCTCTGCCGGGCTCCCTCTGACAGGTACCACACAGATCATAGACAGACACCCACAGTCACCGGGATAATTACTGTGGGAAACGACCACACACCCTCATAAGCGAGAGCACAAACCTGAATGCGAGTGCACACTCATCCTAGGTATGCCTGTACTCAAATATGCTCTATCTTACTGGCAGGCGGGTTTCATGCATACATAGATGTGGAAAGGCGGAGTTGCTCATATTCACCTGCAAATACACACAAGTTAAGTAAGGCCAGGAATGGAACTTGCTTCCCATTGTCTCTCTGCATCTCTCTATGATGTCCATTGTGACTGTTTTCCAACATAGAATATTATTAATATTCATTCCTCCACTCCTTGTTTTTTGCTCACTGTCTAGGTCTACCTCCATCCTGAATACCCCCCCTCAAACCCCACTCCCATCCTCTCTCCTTTCCATTTCTTTCCTTTCCTTTCTTTATCCGGGATCCCCATGGGGACTCCTGTTTTTCTTTCAAATACGCCTCTCCGCTCTTCCTCCCTTCATGTGTCCATGCAGGGAGGAGAATGAGAAGGAGGAGGAGGAGAGCGGGATGGTGAGGAATATGTGCATTAATATATTTCATTAGGATACTAGTAGCACAGAAGCTCCTGAACAGCACCTCTCTTGATGTGCTCTGCCGTCTGTATCCAGAAGAGTAGTTCTCCAGGAATAGCGTCTTTAATGCTATGTCTCCAGAGGACTGAGGTCTGCTGGCTCCACGCTGCCCTCGGCCTCCCACTCCTATTGTCCTCCTCCCACACTGACCAGTCTATCTGGGCCTGAAAAGCTGCTGGATATAAAAAGCAAAATGGGTTCACCTTTTGTCTATGTGTATTTATGATTTATGAGTGTGTGTTTGAATGTGTGTCAGTGTGGTATGTGTGTGTGTGTGTGTTGCACCGCAAGCTGCATTTGGGGAAGCTGAATCCCTGGAGCCGCACGATACAACACAGCAGCGGTGCTCGGCTCACTAATCAAAAACATTAGGCTCCAGGACTCATTTTCCCCAGCACTGAGTGTGTAACCTCCATAATTCAATATCCCACCTCTTACAGCTAAATCGTGCACACTACAACCCACTTTACTGTTTGTCAGCAAACTATCAACTCTGTTATTAGATATATGGGAGAAAAAGCCCTGCGCAGTTATGAACCTATAGGCAATTAAGGAGGCCAACACACACAAACACACGCAGTGTTTATGAGTCCTTATTTCATCAGTACTTCCAGGTTGTCTCGCTCTCCCCCTTGGCGTTACGGAAGCCTCCAGTTACCGTGGAGACCCGGGAACACTTTGAGGTCAGCAGAATCCTGGGATCCGCTATTTTCACAAGCTAATCCAATAGCAGCCTCCTAAATTAGATATGCAAAAAATAAAAAAGAAATTAATTTTCTGCTGATGACCGGGTATGCAAATGATGACTCAATTATGGTGGGCTGGTGCGTTCGCAATTAATAACCTTGGAATCATCATTAACTAATATGTTTAGGAGGAAACTTGTCAGGCTAACCATGTTCACCATGCCATCAGTAATGCATTAATGAATTAGATTCATTAGAGAAAAGGGGCCTAGCAGGGGGAGGGGATGCAGGCCTGTTTCTGACCTGTGGAATTAGTCTTAGCCAGTCCTTCTCTATTCTTAGTCAACCGCCTGTCAGCTATTTGCTGATGACATTTTCAGTCAAAAGAGAAGAAACTCACAAAAATCATCCTTGTTGGTACTCTATTAATTGAATGAACCACATTTTCCCAGAAATCAGAAGTGTGTCGTATTTTAAAATAACAAAAGGACAACTGACAAAGTCACAGACAAGAGGTAACTTTAATTCAACATTGTGAGAGTCCAAAAGTTATCTTACAGCTCAATTTTCATCAAAAACAATAATCTATACAGTAGAATTTTTTTCTTCCCTTATATCATAGAGCTGTTCAGTGTATTTGCAGTCAAAGACAAAACAGAGGAAAAAATAGACACCAGCTATTTGGTTTGCATCTTTTTTTTGTTGTTTGTTACCTAAATACAAAACTTTGTCACCCATTACCGATATTCATAATCAGGATGGAACTTTGCTTACAAAGAAGCCATTGTATGACAACAGACCTCTGTAGTTCATTTGAAACAGATATGATGCAGCCCCTCCCGCCCTGGCCCAGACCAGCACAGGCACACAAGTGCCTGAAAAACACTCGTCTGTCAGCAGGCGCCTCTGTTAAAACGCTCCTTTCTACCCACTTAACAAAACCAGGCTCTAGAAAAGAAAAGCAGAGAGAAAAGCCCTATTCTCTGTCCAGCAACAGCTTGAAGACACACGGCAGACACAAAGAAAAGACTACAGAAATGGCTGAGGGGCCAAGGAGCTCCCTTTCATGCTTCCTCACTTGTTCTTGTTCTGTTTAGCTTGTAATGAAGCTGTATTGTCCATAGGCTAATACAGGGAGTGAATGACTGGGGGATCGACTGTCAGATACTGGAGTCTGAACTGTGACTCCATGTGTGGGATTAAAAATTGTGCTGTGACAGTGCTTGTCTTCACTGTGCGCCCCTTTGTACTACAATTAAAACAGCTCTGCATTGTCATGCTGTTGTGATCCTGTGGTTAATGAGAAATATTACCATCATGCGGTTGAAATTATTTCATTAGTTGAAAAAGAGCTACATAATCGCTACAAAAAAAAAAGACAAAGTGTTTCTGTGAACACTAAAGTGCAATGAGCACCACTGAGACAGACCTCTCAGCGTCGACTGTCCTTCAAAGCGTGCCATTGCTGTAGTATTATAGTACATCGGGGTGTGTGTGATTGTTGAATTATGGCTCTTTGTATTCTAGTCTGGCTTCACCACCAAACAGAGTGGGTTTGTGCTTTGTCCCCAAGATCCCATGAATTCCTCTGTGGCAATAGACAATTGTGGTGAGGGTAGAAAACTGTACACGTGATTGAATGAAGAATGGGTTTGCATTGTTAAGGCATCTAGACTGCTGGTAAAGATTACAGTGACAGAAAAAAGAAAGAGTATATAGATACAGTATGTAAGCAGGCATAAATAACATAGGAAAAGAAAGAACAGAGGGGGGGAAAAGAGGAACACAAAGAAAGAAAAACACAGAGCAATTTCTTAGTTCTCCTGGTTTCCACACAAAAAAGAAAGTGTCACTCAAGAGAAGAACCCATGCATATTATCAGTTCAAGAACAGTATCAATCCGAAAGCCTCAAAGAGTTCAAACAAAAAGATATAGATTTACAGTATATATTAATGTGTGTATATATTCTTAAAAAATCTACTTCAACCAAATACTCTGAATAAGATGCTACTTTTTTGCCATACAATAAACATTTTCATAAGGAAAAAAACAGAAATGTTTTATTAACTTACAAATAATACAAAAATAGACAATGGCATGTTTTTGAATCAACAAATGAAAGCATGGTATACCGATGCAAAACAATCAACATACAAAACCAAAAAAAAAACAAAAAAAAAAGATAAAAAAGTCACATTTAAATAGTGAGAGACAACAGTAAATAATGAAACAAAACACTGTGAAATATGTTCACTTACTGTATTAAACTTACACAACACAACTAAACGAGGGTGAGAGGCAATGTACAAATACAAGGGATAAATACATTATTTATAGGATATTTTACAGGAATCCCCTTTTTGTATCCAAATCCATGTTTCTCATGTTTAGCAGATGAGATATTGACAACACACAGTAAATCTATCTTCTGTACTGAGAAGCTGCCTTAAGACATTTAATGTTTACATTTCAAACTATAGCTATTGCAAAAAAGAAAGACAGGTCAAATGAAAAATTCAACTTTTTTTTTTATATACAAAAATATATCACATATATCACGCATTTATTCTAATTTGATATTTGCTAGACTCCTTCAGTACAGTGCTGGCTGGACGCACACATCCTCTGGCTTTTCAAGTCTTACCTAAAATCTCAGGCGAAAAATGACAATTTTGGCTAACCATCACCTTTTGTTCACATGACAAGCAGAAAAAACATATTGCAAACAGCTCAATCCTCACAGTTTTATTAAAATTCAAACAAACAAACCAACCAAAAAAAAAAAAAAAAAAAAAACCAGAAAGAAAGAAAGGCATGGTTTCTGATGTTGAAATCGCTTAGGGAGATTTTGTTACACCATTTTAGATTCATGGGATAATTAGCAGCAAAATTGAGGGTTGATTTTGTTCTTTTCTGTATTTCTTTGTTTTTTTATGTTTTTGTTGACCTTGGTTCCATTTGGCCAGTGTGTTGTTATGTGGTTTTAGTAAGCAGGCTGAGCTAAGGAAAGCATCTTCTATTGTGACAGAGGTTACACAAACTTCATGGCCAAACCAACACTTCACTGTTGTTTGTGCGAGCTACAGATTGCAAGATGGCATGGGGCCTCCAGTAATCAAACCCAAACCTTACAGGCATAAACATAAAGATAAATAAATGCTCTTTTCATGAGGTCAGTGTCACACTGTGGGCAAACTATCAGTCTCTATACACTCCATCCAACGCGGTGTCAGAGAAGCTACACTAATTCAACCAAGAGGGAAATAACATCACAAAGGTTCGTATTGTCCCTTTTTCTCCTCCCCTATCCCTTCAGATGATATCCCAATGGAAAGGCCTGAGTTTAACAGAGTCCTGCGTCTTATCTTGACTTCCTTCAGTTCAGCTCTGGAGCATAACAGAGACTGGCCAGACTCCGCTACTGTGTCTTTTCCTCTCAACATTCCCCAATCTCCAGCTATCCCAGATCCTCTACATGGGTGGAACGATCATCCCAGGAATCGCTGCTTGTGGGAAAAGAGGGGGAGGAAGGAGAGAGAGATAGAGAGGGGGAGATGATGGGAGGGTGATGGGGGGGGAGGAGAGAGAGAGAGAGAGAGAGAGAGGTCAGTCATGTGATTGCTGGGTTTCATCTGTCATCACAACAGTCACATAACAGACATGTGCTCCAGCATCTGGCGAACAAAGACGACTCTCCCTCATTATATCTTCATTCCGAGGCCCCCAAAATCAAAACATTTTTCTCCGCTGCGCCGCTAACTTGGCGCGCACCGGCAACATCATTCTACTTTTTCGCAGGCTTTCTGAATAGCTTCATGCAAGAGCTGCCGCTGTTAATTGTTAGCAGTTACACTGTGCAAGCCCATTGTGCGAGGCTGTCATCATGGAGCGTAATTCAAACATGAGAGAGAGGCTGTGACATGGGATGACAAGAGGCGATGAAATTGCGCTCAACACTCGAACATAGAAATGGGATCCATGAGCCTTTCATACTGAGCTACGTTCACATTTTTACCTTCTTATATCATACTCTGCCTCTCACTAGCTCCTACGTCACCGCCTCACTCCTGCCCCCCCACACCCCCTCCAACCCCCTTTCCCTTCCCCCCATTTTTACACAGAAGCCATCACAGGGAGGAATTTTTCATATAACATATTGGCTCCCTATTGATTCCCCTCTCCCTCCAATCCACTAATTCCCTGGTTATTTCCTAAGTGTCTCTGGCTTGTTGGGATTAACAGAGTGGTGTGTGTGTGTGTGAGTGTGCGCGCCTGTGTGTGTGTGCATGTGTGTCAGTGTGATCAGCGTGCAATGGCCAATGGCCCTTGGGTCACCATGGTCAGCGCTCATCAACGCCGACAGAGGAAGTGAGGAAGTGCTTAGCTTGGGGCTCTGATAAAGATTCCCATCCATCATTTCTCTCTCTCAGGATCTCAACACCATACAACATCCTGCCTAGACGAACAGACCCCGTGCTGCATTTGATGGAAATGGGAGAACAGAATGACCCGTGGTGGCATAACACCCCCCCCAACACCCACCGGAGCACAGGCAGGAAGCAGGAAGTGAAAACAGGAAATGGAACACATATGCTGTCCCCATGACAAGTCAAGAGTGACAAATAAAAACAGAAAAGAGAAGGAAGGGTAGGGCAGGATGAGCTGCTGGTGCAAACGAGTGGTGTGGGAGAGCGTGGAACGGAAAGAAACGGGAGAAAGAGAAAACGAAAGAGAGGGATAACGTACTTCAGGAGAAGGCCAGGCCCTGCAGAGAGCTGGCTGATGAGTACTTGCTAGAGTCCACAAAAGACTGATCTAAAGTGAGGAAGGAGAGTGGAGGGTAAAGAAAGGAAAAAACAGGGAGTGAAGAGGAGGAAGAAAAGGGAGAGCATAGGAGGCAGAGGTGAGAGGAAAGGTGAGAAATTGTTATCAAAAGGAGGTGAAGAAGAGCAGGATTAGCGCGTAGACAGTAATGTTTGTGTGGAAATATACTCTATTATGTGAATAAATGCTAAGTGGCTACCTGTCTAGCAGCTTACCTTGCAGGCTGTTAGCATTGGCGCTGGTGCACGTGGGTGGCGGGGAGTTTTGGGGTCGCACGACGGGGGCGAACGCGCTCTTTTGCTTGACGGCGGCGGACACCATGTTGGCTGGAGAAAAGGAGAAGATGCCAGAGGAGCTGCTGCAGTTGGAGGGCAGGCTGGTCGACGAGGCCATGGTGGGGCTGGACGGGACGACTGAGAGAAGAGAGGTGGGTTGGAGAAGGGGGGGTTCAAGGGGTCAGAGGGAGCATGTCAGGGAAGAAGGACAGGGAGGAAAGATGAAGACGGAAAAGGGAGAGACGGGGTTAGAGAGAGGGCCGAGGGCAGAGGACGGGCAGACGGGACGAACAGAAAGGGACTGGTCAATGGACGATGGCAGGAGGGATAATAATTTGGACTCAGAATCAACTGGCTCAGACTTTTTTTTGCAACTTTTTCTTGTTTTCAGCAATCGCTTGGCAGTGAGATATTCCATAGCTAAGACAAAAATGTGTTTAGATGGAAACTTGCACCAAAAACAGCCCAGAGCATTTTTTTCCTCTGATCAGTCTGTTTTGATGACTCATCCTATGCTCAGGGGCACCGGCCTGATAAACATCTCTGCACCAACTCTGGGTGTCGTACCCGTAATTTGTTTTCAGTGCTACTTACAAACAAGGCTTTCCCAAATCACCTTTATCACAGATAATCATGCAAGAGATCAACAGACAGAGCCACTGGTTCCAATAAATTACAACAAGTGGGCTGATAACATCTGCTTAACAATAATCATATTACTTTGTGTTTTTATTGCCACCACCTTATATATGATGCAATCAGCTGATGAGCATATTTCTGAGCTGGTCACACCAGAAAGTGGCACACCCAAATAATCTGTGTGTCTTCACAAAAAATATTTGATTCTAAGCTTGGTAAATACTTGCAGGGCTAGTAACGATTAACATGCTAGCCAGCCAGGAACATGTTAGTTTTAGTCATGTGCTACCCGCTTGATAGCATGCTCATTAGCTCAGCTGCTAATGTGAAAATAAGCTCACACAGCTTTTCCAAAAGACTTATTGGTACAGTTGACTCTTGTGTCTTAACTGTCTGTAAATTGTGTCTCTGTTGTGGAGCAGTTTATGCTTAAAGTTAAATAAAACTAGATGGTGACATGGCACGGTAGCTTCAGCCATTTTGAACTCCCTGACTCTCCGTTCTCTCCAAGGTGTCTCTGTCAAGATGGTTTGCAATTGGTCAATGCTGCAAATATGTGAGTCGAGGACGACCAAAGTAAAATTTGAGTGGATTTACTTCAATCAGCTGATTGCCACGGTTACACTGGTGTAAATTGATTTCCCTGTAAAATGTTGATGTTTTAAATTTGAGTGTGACCAGGCCTTCACGCCTTACATTTGTGAAATTCTCAACCTTAGTTCCACAGCATTACTAAGGCTCTGGATTTAATTTTGTGAAGATTTTGCATGCAAGACAGCACAACCACATTTTGAAAAAGTGAGCTGGATTTACAAAGTTCGCTACAAAGTCACAATCATGAGACTGATATTCAGACACAAAATGAAAGGTTATCTTCACAACCCTAAATCCTGTCTCCCTCTGACATCATCCCATCCATCCACCTCTCCCGGGTTTGTGTTTTGTCTGCTAATACACTAAGAGCATTTTCCCCCTCAGTGATTTTACAATCAACCCAGTCGTATTTCACCTGCCCTCTGATATCTGCTTCTGCCTTTATTGTTGTTATTATCCAACACTTAGCTTTTATGGCTCTTCCTGACAAATCCTCGCAATAAAGTCATAATCCATTTATGAAGGGGCCTAACTAATCAATTAATGAAAATTGGACCTACAAAGGCAGGCCGAGGGGCCATTGATTGAAAGTGTCTGTGTGGGGCCGATGAGCCTGTTAAAATACTTGTTAACACCCAGGAATCAAAGAGCTGAAATGGAATTGCTTCTCTAGCAATTAGTTTATTGATTTAATCAAGGGTCTTTAATGTAGAGGGTGAATGTGTGTGTGAGCAGGGGTGGTGGGGTGTGTGTGTCGCGGGTGGGGGTGTGGGGGGGGGGTGGAAGGTGATCTGCTCCCCTGGCCAATAAAGTGGGGATTTGTGTTTGACTCTGTTCTTAAAGAAACAGATGAGCCAGCTGAACTGCATGACTTTATCCTTGTCTGTCACATCTTGTTCTTGCTTCACATTCTCAGTTCCTGCCAAAGACTTATTCTTTTATGTTCAAAAAGGCTCTGATTCAATCTTTTCGCCTTCCATGCCTTGATTTTGTCATGGTTTCATCTAAGGGCTGATTGTGTCTAGGATCTCGGATGTAGTGTGTTTACTCACTAGCATAGGGCGAATTGCCTGCAGATCCATTGAGGAAGTTGGGCGAGGTGCCCAAGGTTGCCATGCCAGAGTTAGCGTAGCCATTCATGCTAGTGGAGACAGAGCTGTAGCTACTCTGTTGGGGAGTGGAGCTGGGGACATAACCATGAGGGGACACACTGCTTGTACTCCTACTGAAACCTATGGATAGGGAAAGAAGAAGAGACAGACAGAGAGAATAGGTTTTAGGGGTATAGCAGATGGCAGACAAAACAAAACAAGAAAGCTTACATGCAACGCTGCCAAACACTCTTTTCTCCTACACGGCTAATGGATGTAGCGATATAAGCCAAGAGAAATGTTCGAAAAATCTTGGACAGCATGTGGCACAGTGAGAAAGCAATGAACAGAGCAGGGGAAGCATGATATGAGGGCGAACTAGCTGCAATCCAACCGCTGAAACAAGAGCCCTTTAACCTTGCTGGCTCCTCTCCAAAATTAGATATATTGATAAGGCAATTAACACTAAAAGGCCTCTGCAGCGCTCCTGTAATTTATAAAGAATCAAGTCAGTATTTCTGACAGGACCTTTCTCTCCATTATGCTTTACAGATGGTGGTGAACAGAAGGATGGAAGAAAGACTATAAATATACATCTCAGGTCCAAACGCTGACACTGGAGAAAAAACAGCTGGAATTGAACATCGGGAATTTCTGCTCCCTAGTGCAACAAGGGCTGCGCTCCACTACCATAGTAGCTGTACTCTTCTATAATTAGGTGTCACCAATTCCCCGTCCTCATCTGCTTTGAGTTGGAAAGACTCCATGGGCCAGAAATCAAGCAGCTGATGTCTGTTGTTTTCTTCATATCTGAAGGTATTTCCAGATGAAGATGAAGAGGAGAGGAAGCTCATTGGAAGTACTAAGACAGATCCAGAGGCTGGTCCATCCACTCTCCTCTCCTTCCCCTGATACATGTGATGAATCACCACTGACTGCACCCACATCTCTCTCTGTCAGACAGGGGCCGACCCCAGTCTAATATACACACCCCTAGGACCCACTCATATTTCTCCATCGCACTCCATCCATGGCTCTCTTTTTCTCCATTCTTCACTCTCTCACCTTCTTTCTTTCCTCAAGTTTTCCCTGTTTCTTGTCGCTGCCACCCCTCCTCCTCCTCCTCCTCCTCCTCCTCCTGTCCTCCTTTTTTCAGACTCTTCTTTATTTCCTCCATGCTCTCAAATCACCCTCTCTGAATTTCCCACATGAAAAATAAAGTATCCCTATCGCACTACTCATCTTTACTATCCATCCCCTCTCTTTCTAAAAAAGACAAAAATAAATAAATCACCAGCACATTTCCCATGATGACAGAGTTTAATTGTTTCCTGTTGTGTGCTTGCTCACCCTGATTGGCTGTTTGTGCCACCTCTGACCCGGTGAAGGAGTTTACGGCCATCATGCCAGCATGGACGGAGCCGCTGCCAAGACTGGCTAGCTGGTTGTGCCCTCGTGGCACTGTTGTGTACAGGGCCTCCGCGATATCTGCTGCTCGTTTCAGAATCATCTCCTGACAATGAGGGAGACAAAAAAAAGAGCTGTGGTCAGCAACAAGAAAAGAGGAGAAGAGAATAGGAGAGGAGAGGAGAGGAGAGAAGAGGAGAGGACAGGAGAGGAGAGGAGAGGAGAAATATGCCCTTGATGGAGGCTTTATGGTCTCACATGAATGCTAGATCTCCACTTGAGATATTGGGCATGTAAACCTAGCAGGCTGAGTGTTTTTTATCAGTGGTCACTGGGAGTGGTGGGATTGGTTCCAGTAAATGGAGGAAAGGCTCATTAACACACTCATCAAATGTTTAGCCTGCCTCTTCCTCTCTTCCTCCCTGCTTCGTGTTTCCATTCTCCTCTTCTCCTCCTCCTCCTGAGTCCAGTTTTAATCCCACTTCTCCTCCTCCTCTTCTTTTACCTCTTTCCATTCTCCTCTCCTCCCTCTACATTTAGTTTTCATTGTACTTCTCCTCCCTTCCTCCTCAGCGTACGAGCTGATAAAAGCATTACATATTCCCACGTGTGTGTTTGTCGGTCCCAGATCTTGCTGCGTGAACACAGCAGGATGCCAGCGGAGACACTGCCTTTGATGCTGCTGGTGGTCCGCAAACCACAAACATAATTTTACCTGAGATAAGATATTGATGTTCGTGTTGTTTTGTCTGTGTGTGTGTGTGTGTGTGTGTGTGTGTGTGTGTGTTTACCTGGTTATTGTGAGGCATCCCGTACAAGGCCTCCACCAGGTCTGCTGCTCTCTTTAAGATCACCTCCTACAATCAAGAGCAGAAAGAGAAAGGGGATTGATCATGAGTGTGACGGCTCAAAGAGTTCAGTCACTTTTATTACATTTCACTTCTTACATTATGCTGTGAATGCAGAACAGAGAGAGGAGGAAGGCAGACAGAGGAAGGGAGAGGAAGAGAAATGGGCCTGTCCCGGCACTTTGTTACTAGCTGGGCAGTTTGGGAGAGCAGAGGGAAGATACCGCTATCTGTGAATAAAACATGAGCCTATATCTCTCTATCAGTCAACCATCTTCTACATCTTCTCCTCCCTACTGTCACGGCCGGATCATGAATCTACCGCACATGATCAAACATCAATCTCATTTAACACAACATATCATCAGGTTGACGGCTATACAACTCCCCTCGTCAGCCGGGACACACCCGTCTCCTGCCCTTTATTAACCCTGGTAATGATCCGAGTGAATAGCCGTGCATCCACTTTGTGTGATAAATGTAGAACATCATTGCTCAGGTGAAAACCGCCGAGTGGAATTTCCCACATCAAACATTTATCCTTCCGTAGTGTTGCTTCTCTCCGTGCTCATTTCCTACCGCTTACCCTCCTTTCTCCCCTCTCTCTGTCTCTATTCTTTTCACTCCCTGAGTGTATGAGTGTGTGACTCCAGGCAGTCGTTATATGTGTGTGTGATGTAGACACATACAGCCCTACGAAACCCTTTTTAAAAGTTAATGTGCCGGGGCCAGGATATATGCTGGAGGCGCGACAACCAGAAAATTGCAGCCCCCCCCTCTCTCTCTCTCTCTCGTTTCTTTCTCTCCCCCCTTCTCTTCCACTCGCGGACACACACGCTGCGCGCTATACCCTCCTGAGTGTATCCCTCGCTGTGAACAAGCCCTGGAGCATGTGTGCTCTCTGTTCCGTGACACACCGCCTTTCAATCAGACCTCATATCACACACACATACACACACACACACACGCACAGGCACACTCGCACACTCAACCACGCTCATGTGGAAGCTGTCGAGCACGCCCAGGACATGACGAGAGGGTCAACAAAGCAATAAAGATTGTAGAGCGCTGTCCGAGGTGCTAAATTCACTCAATAATGGGAGCGCTGCCTCTGTGTTAACCTCCCATTACTAGCACTATCTGGGGGTGGCAGAGAGGGAGGCAAGGAGGGGGAGAGGGAGAGACGGAAAGAGGGGAGACCAGAGAGGAGGCCTGCTTGGGGTGATTGAGAGATGTAGAGGCCCTGGGAAGGTAAGTGGTTCTTTAGTATGTATGCGCCGCTCCTCGCTTCCTTCTCTCTGCTTTTCCTTGACGCCCCATGCCTCCCAGGGATTGCTAGATAGGTAGATGGATGGATGAAGGGAGAGAGGAGGAGGAGAAGGAGGAAGAGGGGGGGGGTGGTAATGAGGGAAGTGTGAGGCATTAGGACACAAACAGATCTCCAGCTGGAGTGTAACGGTGTTCAGGGAGGGCATATGCAACCTCAGTCACTTCATCTAAATTTCTTTTGCCTCTCTCTTCACTGGCGATGTGTCTCCTGGTCCTTCAGCTCATTCTCCTTGGGGCCTATACTCCAGCGTTTCCCCTATATTCATTCAATTACGAACACTGCTGCTAAAATTTCACACTATCATTAATATCAGTGGGCTACTAATGATTTTCACTCACACACTGTGCGAGCATGATAACACCTTACGTTATCATGGAATTGTTTTGAGTCATTGACTGGTGCATCAAATCCCAGAATCCTCCCTCTCCTCATTCTTCAAAGGACATCTACGTGAAAGGTACTGATATAAGAGTAGCATAGCTGCTTTAAGGAATAGGGCAGTGCATAATGTGTGTGCTTAGCGAGTGTGTGGTTGAGTGAGTGGCAGACAAGTGACGGTGAATGCGAGCGGAGCAGAGGAAAAGGTTAGCAGTAAGTTGTCAATCTGGCAGTAAATGTACAGTACAGGTTACAGAGTGTCAGTTAATAAATGCTGCAGCTTCTCAAGACCAAGAAAAGTCTTGTCTGTTGCTTCCCCAACTGCTGGAAAAGTGAAGATAGCAACAATGGATTTAGCCTGACCTGACCAGGCCCAGTTAAGGTGAACTGACCTTTCAGGTGGACCAGCTATTCCCCCTCCCCTGCCGCCACCACCCCAAAGCAGTCAACCTAGAGGAAACACTCCTTTCTGTCTGAGCATCTCCATCTCCAGTCTCCTCCTCTACTCCCTCTTCACCTGCTCTACTCTCTCTTCTCCAAACTACTTTCCTCAGTCTCTCTCTTCTTTTTCTTGTTCTCTCCCATTCTCTCTATTAATCACTCTCTCATGGTCCTGTGCCCTGTCTGTACCTATCAGTCTCTCGTTAGCAAAGGGATCTGTCCAGTAGCTAAACGCGATTAGGCAGCACTCCAGAGTCGTTCTGATAAACAGATAAATGTGGTTAGCGCCATGCTGCCTCCCTTGCTCTGCTGCTGTAAGGGGAGACCATTTCCTGGGCGCAGGGTCTCTTCCCGTAAAGTCAGGCCCACAGAGACGTCAACAGGAAGGGGAACCTGATCCAGAGCAGAGCCTGGCCTCGTCTGGCAGGGCGGTCACTCATTAGCCAGCCCCAGACCCCCGCTACACCACAGCCTTAGCTAAACACCCTGCAGTCTGGCTGTGCTTGAGCTACCCAGCACTCCCTCCTCACTCTGACTGCCTGACTATTAGCTACAGCACAGTATGGGGGCTGTTTTCAGCCAACATACAGAGATAGAACAGGCATTGGCAGATATCCTGCTTGTTCCCTGCTCAGTGTGTGCGGGGGTTCATTAAGAATCCCCTTGCAAAAGGTGCCACCAGTAGGGAATACATTATATTCCTAATCAATTTAATTTTGATTCAAAATTGACTGAAGAACAGCCACAGAAAGGCTTTGCCAAGGTAGCAGTGAATGGACATTTGTAGCACAAGAAGTTGCCAGTGTATGCCCCTCTCCTGCCCATCTCTAATGATTGAGGCCAACAGTTGAGAGAAGTGTGGTCAACAAACTGTTATTACCTCAATAAAGGCACAAATCAATAGAGCTGAAATGAACAACCGGGCCTGCCAGCTACCGCTGTTCATTTAGAGGAGAAAGAGACACCACGGAGTGAGGGAGGAAGAGGAGGAGAAGAGAAGAGATGGATGGATACAAAGATATTTAGAGAGATACAGGGGGTTGATAGGCTAAAGACCAGAACTCACCAGGACAAGTCTTGTATCCACCAGACATGACACACAGCGAGGACAAGCGATTTCTCTATCTTCCTTCTACGTCTACCTGGGCTCTCCATCTCTGCCTCATGGTGACTTCCCTCTGCTGTGACTGTGTGTGTGTGTGCACGCACTTGTGCAGAGACGTGTATGTGTGTGTGTACACTGGTTTGTGTATGTGTACGTGTGTGTGTGCTGGAAGTAATAAAGTCCACCCGGGGTTGACTTCGATCCACTGACCCAGCAGGAGGTAAGACTGGACAGCTATGATGGATCACCTAACCTGCTTCTGCCTCTCTCTTCCTCTCTCTCCTCAACCTCCTTTCCTCTCTCTCCCTCTTTTCCTCCTTCCATCTATCCCTTCCCTCTCCCACTTTGCCAGTCTGAATGACCTTATACTCAGTGGA
This sequence comes from Thunnus albacares, assembly GCF_914725855.1. Classification (NCBI taxonomy): domain Eukaryota; kingdom Metazoa; phylum Chordata; class Actinopteri; order Scombriformes; family Scombridae; genus Thunnus; species Thunnus albacares. The sequence goes on along the minus strand of NC_058115.1, from coordinate 11,075,067 downwards.
AGGATGAATAGAGTTGCTTGTGTGTTCATTGTGCAAATAAAATGTTTGTTTGAGCAGAAAATGACCATGAACATATGATAAAATGTTTATGTGCACACTGCATAGTGTCATGTATAGCCTACTGTCCGTAGCACACAGTCATTCCTCTGTATGTGAGGTCATGCTGCCCTTGTGCCATGTATATCCATATATATATGCTATGAAACTCTAGAAGTTGTCAATACCTCTCTGTAGCAGTGTTACTTAGACAAATTCCTGTAAAATAACAACGTGGTCTCACAATCTGCGTACAAATGACACGACTTTACATTTTCATATTGCATGCAGTGCATTGGCCAAAGTCCAATTTTGCGTGCAGGTGATACGCCAATTTAACGCTACATTTTTAACCTTGTTGAGCATCATTTAATGCCTTTTAGTTAGCTTTAGGCACAAAACCACTTGGTTAGGGTTAGGGAAAGTTGGGTTAAAACAGTAAAATGTGGTAAAAATGCCCGACGTGACGTTGAGGATGTCTGGTTGGTGGTCTTGAACAGCTCTCCCACTGCTTTTGCAGCTTTTTGCCAATTAATTATCAAGCCAACCTGCCTCCTCCTAATAATCTAAAAATCATTATATTGACGTCACTTCACTGGGAAGATTTGGTGTATCACCTGCACGCAAAATTGGACTTTGGCATGGGCACTGCACAATTTGAAAGTGTAAAGTTGTGTTATTTGTATGCAGATTGAAGAGACCGGGCTGAAAATAATTGCATGTGGCAACGAGCATGAGCACAGACACATGAGAAGAGTTCTTGTGGATGCACAGTACCTTGGGTAATCTTTCTTGGTCTCCGGGGTGTCTGGGGATGACCTTCTGTAACCTCTGGAAGCCGTAGTCTATGGTTGGCTCATTCAGCGCTTAGAGAAAGACAGACGGAGAAAAAAAAAAAAGAAGGAACGTTTAATGCTTGATTCTTAATAATGAAAACACCTACTGTTCAACAGCAGTGCTACCTCTGTTAAGACGGTAGAGCAGGAGAAACGAGCAATTCTCTCCTACGGTAGAAACGACTGAATTAAGCATGGTTTTACATGAATATTTCAACATTAAACTAAACACGCCGAAAATGTGGGTGTTCTCTATTAAGTCTGGTGTGTGTCTTTGTTTGCCTGTGATGTAATGAATCTCTCTCTGTCGCCTGCTTTGCTGGTTAATAAAAAGACTGTCAGGAATCAGGCAGAGTGTATGTGTGTTTGTGTGCATGTGTGTGTGTGTGTGTGTGTGTGTGTCCTGTGGTCTTGCGTTGATCAGCGACTAATATAAGCAATTACAGAGCCTGGTTCCAATATAACAAAGGCTTGATCGCTCCGGGGAACAAGCTAAACACACACACACACACACACACACACAAACACACACATGCACGCGCACTCACACACACACACACACACACACACACACACACACACACACACACAGAGTCAGATCATCCAGGCAGCAGGGAGAAAGCACTCTCTCGGCATGCTGTGGTCGTGCTACGGTAATTGAATATGAGAAGATTTACCATGAATATTTAAACATTAGAATAAATACAATGAAGATCTGAGGCTTATAGTACAAACACTTCAGAGGAGGATTGTTGGATAAGTGCTCTCTCCACATAATTCATTCCTAATGTACTCTCTCTCTCTCTCTTTCTCTCTCTCTCTTCTGTCTTTTACCCTCCTCCCCCCTCTGTCTCTTTGTGGGTTGCCTGGGGAGTCAATACACATACATGGATAACAGTCTTGACTACTTTTCTGGGCTACAGCCTTTAAGACACTGCTTCTGTGAAGAGTTTGTGGTTGTGTGTATGCATGCATGGCTTCAACATGTGTGTATTTGTACTTGTATGTGTGTGTAAAGTGAAAAGAAGAAGGAGCCATTACGCGTGAGGATTGCCTGTATGTGTCTGTGCCGTCCGTCTGTTTCCCCTGTGGGTCGCAGCTTGGACGTTTCCTGAGGGCTGATGCCCTGCTCGCCTCACATCTGAGCAGCCAGGCTGACTAGGCGGCCCCCAGAAAAAAGGCCCCTAGAGGCTATGAGTACAAGCTGTCCTGCTGGACCTCTAGTGACTTCCCCATGGCTCCTCCTGAGCCGCTCGCTCAAACACACAAACCCAAAAGGGAGCAAAGGAGCAAGAGTCGGTGATGCTCTATTTTGGCAACACAAACGTATTTGGACAGCTCTCCCAGCGGACGGTTCCAGTAAGTAATCCACAAAAGTGAAAGAAAGGAAAGGTGAAAAGCTAGAAGTGTAGAGCAGAGAAGAAAAAGTTGAAGTAGAGATGCCAGAGGCAGGCTCAACTTCTGAAGAATGACACATATTACAGGCCAGCTGGTCCACTGATAAAATAAGCCAAAACAATGAGATGATCGCATGCAACAAATAAAGTATGAATTATTTCTGAGGACAAATATTTGACATTACTTCCCTATTCACTGATCTCTCTAAAGCCTTAAGGAGGATTTGCCCTGGATTAGGCCAGCAGTCTGAGGAGCGATTGTTCTGACAACATCCTCTCTTTCGTCTCAAAGGCTTTTGTTTTTATGATGAATTTTTTATCAGTCCTCCACAATGTGCCAAATGAGCCTCGAGTGAACAATAGCATAAAACCCCAAGACATACAGAGATACCCCCTATTACAAATAAAGAGACAATTTTGGTAATTGAGAGAGGAAGTGATATTGTCTCTGCTCGTTTTCAAGGACCATAAACCAGAAGAGGAGTATGTGGGGGACAACGTGCACCACTAACTACCTGGCTGTGTCTCTTTGGGGATTATCTTGGCATTTTATGCCCTTATATCTATGCTCAATATTTCACATTTCACAACAGGAATTAGTCAAGTAAAGTTTAATTTTCATATGACAGGCATAAACTCAATGTGCTTCAACATAAATAGCAAAACACAGGCAAATGGGATGATACATCCCATAGTGGTGGAAGAAAAAAAAAAAAACTCTCCTGCCTCGAAAGAGGAGTAGTGTGCCAGTACACTCCAGGATTCAAAGCACACTCTCCTATACAGGTATATTTATAATCCTTAGCTGTCGCTCTCCAGAAGAGCAAATCAAAGCCAGTAAAACATAACTGCCATAAATAAATGAATAGATGAGCAACAGCCCTGGACTGGAGGGATTCACCTAGCAATCACCCACATCAGATCAGATCAATGCTCATGGAAATTTCATGAAGCCTAGAATCCACACCGCTTCATATTTCACTATAATAACCCACAGAGCCGCAGGGGGAGTGTGTATGAAGGGGTGAGGGGGTAGGAGAAGGAGGAAAGAACGCTAGGGTGGGGTGAAGGGGTGTTGGAGGTATGAGCTTCAGGGGAGGAGTAAAAGGGGGGGTGGATGTTTGGGGGTGCAAAGAGTAGGAGCAGGGGGGATAATTGAGAGGTCAGAACGTCAGAGTCGTTGTTATTACTGGAAATGCAAGAGAGGAGGAGGAAAGATGGAGGAGGAGGAGAAACTACAGTTAGTGTCCAGTATACCTGTCTCCTTCTCCTCCTGTGTCACAACACTGTGTGTGTGTGGAGGTGGAGGTGGTGTACTTGCAGGGTTAGGTAATTGGCTCTGAGGCTTGATGTTAACACCTTAACAGGCCCTCAGACAGTGGGTAAGGAGCTGATCATATCACAACCTTCTGTTTCTCTCTCCTTCTCACTCTCCACTCATTCCACTCTCCCCTCTCCCTCCTCACATCCTCTCTCTCTCTGCCCGCTTCCCTCCCCTTTTTTCCCTCCCCTCTGCAGTCTCCAGTGCTCAGGTGTGATCTCATAAGCGCTGCTTGGCGATCGATGCCGCCAGTGGCAGGGGGTTCAATAGCCCTGAATTACGGCTTCATCCCCCCCCCCCCATTCCCCTTCACACAGATGAGAGCTGCCCCCCCATCACCACCACTACATACGCACACACACACACACACAACACCCCCCACCGACTACTCACAATCCAGATCAATACCTTACAATCTAATTTTTATCCATTTTTCCATAAACCCCGAGATTGCGTTTATTTGCAGAATCCGACAAGCTAAATAAAGCATCGCTTGAACATGTCAGGGAGACTAATGCATGGCTGGAAATTCATACACAGAAAACAGATGAGTAGAGCTTTTTGCTCCTAAAGGAAGGTAGAGGCTGAGGCTGGGAGGAGGAGGAGAAGGAGGAGAGGATGGACGGGAGGAGGGGGGGGGGGGGGCACTAAGAGATTCTACAAATCAATGGAGGTGTGGATGCTACTACAACCTAAGCTGTAATTGTCTGTTGCAAAAAGTGCATGTCGACAGTTAACAATACCTGACAGCGTAGATCCTCAGTAGGAGAATGCAAATTCTGGAAATCTAGATGAAAAGTGCATGTTTGAATTAAGATATAAGAAAACATAAGAAATCATCCCCTCGGTGAACGCCGTTCATTTCAGCAGGGTGTCAAATAATCTACATTCGAAATTCATTTACATCATCATCATGGAGCAGATGCTCCTGTAATAAGAACGGAGCATGCTAAAGAGGGGAGACAAGCCACATGGTGCAGAAAATTAATCTCAATCTCAAATAGAGGTGTGAATTTCCTCGCAGTTAAGACTGTGCGCAGTAAATGTGAATGTGTGCAGCTATCTCAGCTGCCCCTGTCTCCAGCTGGAGACTAGCCGTTTTAATCAACAGCAGGCCTCCACCCAAGCTCAATAAAAGACAGCATTCGCAAATAGGAGCAAGACAAGTAATTGACCATCTCGTGGTTGCACCCCACTTTTATTGCCAGATGACTACATGCTGCATTTGAGTAGATGTGCTCATGTATGCTTGTGTATGAGTGTGTCATATGTGCATATTAATGTAGAATATGTCTGTAAGTCGTTGTTTCTGTTGAAAAATAGACTCTCTCACTGATTTTCTCACTAATTGCACCAAACTCGGGATATCAACACAATCAGCATCAAATATATTTTACAAATTTGAAGTGCTCAGGGAACATCAAGGCACCATCTGAGCAAAACAATCTCTCTCGCTGTGCGTGACAAGCAGATTTCATCACTATGTGCGACAGCTTAAATTAGTGCTAAAATATATCAAAACTTAACAGGGCATGTTCATGCTTGCAACATTTACTGTGGCATCATCTGTGTCTGCAGTGTGTAAAATGACAGACAACTGACAGTCCTTTCTTCACTCCTAAAACTAATTTGGAGCACAGAGGCGGGCGCAGAGAGACGAAGAGAGATGTCAGCAGCATCCCAGCTGGTTTAAATTCTGTTCTTGACTTTTGTCTTTCCCCTCGCTGTTCCTGCTCCTCCTCGCCGCAACTGAGTGATGTTTCCTACACACCTAATCTGCACTCAGCGCTGAAAAACTACCCCTAATGTTTGTCCGTGCGTGTGTGCCGATGCGTGGCGGTGCGCGTGGTGCCGGCCTTAATGTGAGCCAGCAGAGCCTTTTAATATCAGCAGAGGCTGTAGTGGAAGCACTAAGCAGACAAGGCTGCATACTGAGGAGGGAGGGATTGCCTTTTGAACGACAAGGGTGATTCATCAACTCCTCCAATTTATGGCCAGTGTCTCCGTGTCACACACACAAACACACACACACACACACACACGGGACCAAGTGGCAGAGAGTATTATCACTCTATATTGCATGGAGAAAAGAAAAGGGAGAGCTTCTCTGATGAATGTTACAAAGACAGCAATCCAGTAAAAGGTGATACACAACCAAACATGGAAATGCATTTATACAGGGGAGAGGGGGAGGGGGCAGGCAATGACCTGATAATGAGTGAGAGAGAGAGAGAGACAGAGAGAGAGAGAGAGAGAAAGGGAGATTAGGGAGAGCTCTCAGCCCCAGAGGTGCATAAGGCAGAGGGCAGAGAGAGGAACAGAAGGGGGATAAGGGGATAAAAAGACAGAAGAAGAGCAGAGACTGAAAAAAAACATTCTTTTATTCTTATCAGTGGAGAGCTTAATTGCCTTTGATGAGTCTAATTGGAGCTTTCTGAAGTCTAATGGCAGAGGATTCCTCAGAGACGGCAGAGGACACATTACTGTAATAGCTTCTCTCCGAATCTCCTCTGCACCAAAAGTCCCCTGCTTGTCTCCTCTGTCCTAAACTACAGCTGAATTTTTTTTCCCCCTCTCATTCACAGACGGGCGGTTGTGGAGTATCAATGATCACGCAGAGGCGGGCTGGGGGAGTACACCTATAGATGGGTAGTGTGTGTGTGTGTGTGTGTGTGTGTGCATGTGTCGGGTGTGTATTTGCAAAGTAGCGGTAGCAGCAGTATTGGGTATGTGTTGACTTAATTAGGTCTGTGAGCTGCTCGCTTTCCTCTCCTCAGCAGAAGTTGATTAGCAATGCCAGCTGTCCCCAATGTAATTCAGTGTGCGCATATGTGTGTGTGATTGTGTGTGCACATGTAATATATGAGTATATGCATGTCTGTTAGTGTGGGGTTGTGTCGATGTGTGTGTGTTTGCGCTAGTTGCCAGCTGCCACGCAGTGCTGCCAATCCTCCATGATTAGTACCCACTGGCAACTGGGCTCAAACTGGTGCCAAACAGACCCAGGAGGGCAACATGGCCCATGGTAATCCTCCATCCCTCTCTCCCATCCTTCTCCTCTCTTCCTGTTCTCATCCACCTTTCTGTCTCTCCACCCTCATCAATTGCTTTGTCCCTCCAAAAATGCTCTGCTTATCCTCTCATTGAGCTCTGCCTCTCATTCAAGATACCAAATGTGAGCAAGTTGGAGAGGTACAAGTAAAATGATAAAACTGGCTGATAAAGAAGGTATGGGAGAGGTACAAATATCCGTTCAGGGTACAGAGCTGTGGCTGAAGTGAAGTGTGTGAAGAGTAGAACTGGGATCTATGCCTCGACACGGTTGACTGTGAAGGTGCCAGCGCTTGGCAAGCAACATCACAGTGTGTGTGTTCAGCTCCCAGTGGATGACCTCTGCTACCTCTCACCTGTTGAGATTCTTCTATGTGCCTCCATAGAAGCCAAGAGGCAGAGAGAGATAGTGAGAGAGAGAGGCGGGGGATGAATTCATTCAAAGAAGCAAGTTTTGAATAAGTGAATGTGACAAGGTGAAAGAGTGGAGGGCTGGGAAGAGATAGGGCGTTTATGCATACGGTTCCCACATGTCTGGCACATTAAAAGGCCGCGCACATACATACACACACCTACGCATATTTATATACACACAGCTCTACGGGTTTGGCAGAGTATGGGCTGTTGGATGGCTCTGGCATGGCAAAGGCTGCCTACCCATCTGCCCTCTGTCTTGGTAATGCAGTTAGTTGTCAATGTGCATGTGTGTGCTTGGAGTACATTTACACATACATACAAACAAACAAACGCAGGGAGCCTATCGCAGCCTTTCCCGTAAGTACACAAACACAGAGTCATAATTATGACGCATAGACATGGATTCTGTCCATGCACAGTAATTAGGACACATACGAGCTGCAGAAAATGCATGCCCACGATGCGACGCACACACTCTCTCAATTGTGATTTTGTCAAATGCTGGCAATTCCAGCCGGGGCTTACAGCCTAAGTCTATCAGTGGTTGAGATTACAGACAGATTTATGTGATTCACAGTCTCCCTGGGGACCTGTGGCCTCGCATTGGTTAATCACCGCTTCACATTCACTCTCTCTGCCGCTCTTTTCACCGCATGGCTATAACTCTGCACCGATACACTGTGATGTAACACTCATGCTATTCATGCTCCTGCGCTCACCGTCAAAAATCACACTCTCTGTACAGACCTCTTCCTTCCTTCATCACACTTTCGACAGGGTTAAATTACAATAATCCCACTAATCAAAAGGTTAAACCTCCCCCTGACCTTCACGTGCTTCATAAAAGAGGGCAAACACTTTTCCTCCTCTCATCTGTAGGCTCCTCTCCTGAATTATTGAGTCATGTTATTGAATTTTAAATTGTTTAGCATGCACATTTTTCTTCAGAAACAGTGAGGAGAAAATGACAGCATATAAACTGAATCACATTACTTTTAGCAGATATAGCAAAAATACAGACTTAATAAAAACTTAAAGCCACTATGTGTTGACTTTTTATGTGATTATCGCATTTTTCAAATGATTCCGATGGCACATGTTTCTGTTGAGAGAATCCTGGAAAAAATTGCATCATTGTCAGCCAGCAGACTGGTAGATGGGGGCTGCATCATCACCTTCTTAGATTACATGTTAAATTAGCGTCATTAGTAAGCATTAGTGTTTAGGTAATACCTGTGTAGATGAAGCGTCCAGGTGTGCCTTTGCAGAACTGTTTGGATTTGTAGGACAGTGTGACCTCCACCACCCCGGGGATGTGTCTGGGTGGAGTCTGCACTCGAATGGCATGGGGGGTGATCAGCTAAGGAGAGGCAGAGTGGGCAGAAAGATTAATACAATGAAACTTCATATTCAAACGTATGTGCTCAGGGGACTATTCTCGGTTTGCCTCAGACTTTTCCTTTGCAGCCTCTGACTTTCTTTCTTTGTATAATCAGCCTGAAAATGATGTGTTAGTGCTAAAGCCCTCAGGTGGCCGCGTAGCCCAAGGCAATGTCACTGTGAGGCTTAGGATGGTTATCAGTGCTGACATGGAGTCTGTAAGAGGGGTTCAAAAGCAGTTATCTGTTTATGAATAAAACACACCTTCCTCTGCATATGTCTATTACGCAGTGTAAGTAAAGGTAATATGCTCGTCTGTGCTGCCCCTGTGTCTTTGTCTGTCAGCACAGGCTGTCTAGCTGCCGTTAGCCACATTAAAGCACCACTGTGTCTTAAACAGGCTCACTTAGTGTGGCTGATGAGCCCACTCGCCATGTATGTGTGTGTACGCTGAAGGGTCTTTGAAGGAAAACGGTAACAAGACAAAACACAGATGAGACCTTACTGAGTGTTCGTTTTCTGCACGCTATGCTGAACTAGCACTCAAAGCTAGCAGCGCTCAAAAGCTATCAATGCTGCTGCCAGAGCCTTGTGTACGTGTGTGTGTGTGTGTGTGTGTGTGTGTGTGTGTGTGTGTGTGTATGTGTGTGTGTTGTTCTAACTGTCCCTTTCATTGCTCACTTAGCTAAGCTTTCATTCCACCATTGTCTGGCCCCATTCACCTCTCAGCGAGATAATATAGGAGCTTTTTATAGAATTATTCCTTTACTAAAGAGAAAGCTGTTTAGCTGCGCCGCTCGCTGACCTTCAATTTCACACATACACAACATTTACATTTTAGTCATGTGGCAGATGCTCCTTACAAAGAGATTCATACAGTACGGTTTGCACATTCCAAGAAGGCAGATACTAGTAAAAAAAAGAGAGAGAGGGAGCTGAACAGATACATGACAAGGAACTAAGAGCTGCCACAGAGAAAAATGAAAAAGCAGGCTGCTGTTCACAATTTGAAATATATTTGATATGCATTTACAGCAGAGATTATTTTGATTATTTTTCACTTAACTATTTGTTTAGTCTACTAAGTGTTAGAAAACCATGACAAATGCCTATTGCGAGTTTTGTTCTCAGTTTGCTTATTTTTGTTTGGACTAGTTTCAATGATGTGAAAGCTGGAACTAGGAAATGTTTATCTTTTTAACTTTATAAATGGCTTGAAACGATAAACTGATAATAACAATTGTAGATTCATTTTCTGTTTGACTAAATGCTCAATCAACTGATAGTTTCAGCACTAGTTTACAGCAGTGGCTCCCAACCCCGGGGGACAGGACCCCTCCTAAGGGTCCTAAGATAAATTTGAGGAGGTTAGAAGATGATTAGAGGAATAAGTAAGAAAATATATATTTCTGTTACACAAATTTTTCTTTTTCTGAGGGGAAAAAAAATACTCATAACTTAAGGCCATAACCTTTGTCGAGGGGTCACAGGCAGGCATTACTTTGTTTTAAAAGTGCCCAAAGCCAAAAAATGTGTGGAACCATTTGTTTATAGTAATGCATGAAGGCCTATGTTTAATATTTTAAAATGTGGTCAGAATGCACACACACACATATTTGTTCTTTCAGGTGAGCAGATAGTGACTAACCTCACTCCAAACCAACATGGTTCCAAAGATGACCTGCAAGCCGTCAAAGAAGTTGTCCCCGATGATGATGACTGTAGCGCCCCCTGTGGTCCAGCCTTCACTGGGGCTGATGGCTTTGATGCTGGGGGTTGCTAGAAGAGTCACAGACAAAACAGATTAGATGCTAAGTAACCTAATGACAGCCCATAAAGGTCTTCACTACTGGCACCATGTACAGTCAGTCCCCTCTTCTGCTTTCCATCGCTCACACACAGACACACACATATCACCTCTCTCCTCTCTCCCAGGGGTCGAGGGTGAGCAAGGAATACTAATCAGAGTGATTATACGCACCCCGTTATTAAACATCACCCCTGCCCTGTGTGTGAGGGCAGTGGCGGTGCACTTGTTTTATGACACGTGGCAAAGCGTGCGGGCGTGTAAATGTCAGGTGTGCTGAGTGTCTGATCAAAGGCCATGCGACCGGGGAGCAGAGCAGAGCCAACAGTAGCTCTGCCCTCTGAATACTCTGCCTTCATTAACCAAGCATTTAGCTCTTGCTCAGCTGTCTGTTTCATATCTGTGTAGCTATCTCAGCGCCTGTCTTATGACCATACAGGCTCATATCAGCTGGGTAAATTTTAATGCGTTTTGTAAGCTTTCAGTGTTTTCTCAGTTATTTTTCTCCTAAAGCACTTTTTATCACATCTTTTTACAGTATTGAGTTTTCTGCAGACATGACAAAATCAGTACAGCAATTGCAGGACATTATCTGCAACAAACAACCAAATAACTAATTGGTGAATGGAAATAAAATAATAATAATAATAATAACAATAATAACAATAATAATAATCTCTCCAGTGAGATCTACTTAGGAAACACCATCAGCATCAGGAATAATAGTGAGGTCTTTGATAAAGACTAGCAGGGAATTCCAGGTCTTGTGAAAGGATTTCAGAAATCCTCTCAGTGAGAATTTTAACTTTTCCAGTTGTATGAATTGTAAAACTTCCTGTATCCACCTGTAGTGTGTTGGGGAGGAGGCATGTTTCCATTTAAGAGGGATGGAGCATCTGGCCAACAGAGTGGTAAAGGCAATGACACGCTGTATTGTAGTGGGCATATTTTGAGCTAGGGGGAGACCGAACAAAGCAGGCAGGGGGTTAGGGTCTATATTTGTGTTGAGGGCCTGTTCTAGAGTTTAAATTACATTGGACCAAAACATCATTCAGCCATGGGCATGTCCAAAACATATGTAAATGGTCAGCTGGCTTTTACATCTATTTCAGGCATTGCTTCTATTGAGAAATATTTTTGCCAATTTAGCGTTGGTGAAGTGGGCTCTGTGGAGCACCTTAGACTGCAGTAGGCCATGCCTGGCACATCTAGATGAAGAGTCCACCAGACTGAGAATGTCGCTCTACTGGCTGTCGGAGATGTCAACACTCAAGTTGTGCTCCCAGTTGTTTGAGATTTTGTGAGTCACTATGGGACGCTGAGAGCAAATCACAAAATGTAAAGAACAAAAGGAAGATGATATGTCATTAAAAACCCAGGGTGGCCAGAGTCAAAAAGTTTGCAGCTGGCCCAATAAAGGAGTTTATTGTTACAGGCCCAAAAGTAGTGGTGGAAATTCTGAAGCGCTAGGCCTCTTTCAGACTTGGGGAGCTGGGGCATTGATCTCCTAAGACAGGTAGGGCTAGTTGCTCCAGAAGAACACATTTAACTGCCGATCGAGACTGGTGAAAAAGGATTTGTTGACACAAATTAGGATGTGTTGGAAAAGATATAAAAATTTTGGCTGGAAGACCATTTTTATAAGATTAACACGGCTCACAAGAGCTAGGGGAAGGGAGGCCCACCTGTCTAGGTGTCTAGAGGCTCGATAGCTATATTAAACAACAGGGGAGAAAGTGGGCATCCTTGACGTGTCCCACACTGCAAATGAAAAAGTGTTGATTGAATGCCGTTGGTGTGTCCAGATGCAAACAGGGAAGCATACAAAAGTTGAATCCAGGAGATAAATTTAGAGTCAAAGCCAAATCTTTCTAAAATAAAAAACAGATAACCCTACTTCACCCTATCAAAGTCTTTTTCTGTATCAAGTGCTACTATGATTTCAGGTGTTGGATGAGTGAGAAAAAATAATGTTAAATAGCCTCCTGGTGAAAAAAGGATGTCTCCCTAATGCAAAGCTTGGCCAGTATCTTACAATCTACATTTAAAAGCAAAACTGGTCTGTACTGCAAGAAGGAGGGTCCTTATCTTCCTTCAGAAGCAAAGCGATGGACACCATAGACAAAGTTGCTGGTGATCGGCCTTCATGAAAGGAATCATTTTACATCCTCGCTAGATTATTGCTAATAATGTAGAACATGCCTTGTAAAATTCTATTCGAATTTTGTCGATTTTGGGGTATGTTAATAACTGACGAAGATTGGGGGTCATTGGGGAAATCGAGGGTCATTCAGAAGTGTAGAGATTGGTGTAGTATTCAGAGAAAGACCTATTAATTTCAACTGGATCAGAGATAAAACTACCACTGGGCGATTTGATTCCGGGAATTAATCTGGAAGCACTGATTGCACAGGCCTGTTGAGCTAGGAGCCTCCCAGCTTTGTCCCCCTGTTCAAAGAAGCATTGCTTGGATTGTCTCAATTGTCTCCCTACTATGCGTGTCATCAAAAGGTCATGCTCCGAATGTAATAGAAGTCGTTTTTTATAAAGGGTGGGTGAGGGGGAGGAGGAATATGGAGGAGCTTCAAGTTTGAGAAGCTCATCTGCGATTTCTGACAGCCTAGCCTTTTCAACCTTTCTCAATTGTGAAATATAGGAGATAACCTGTCCTCGGACATAGGTTTTGAGAGCCTTCCACAGAGTGCCACTACCAACATTAGGGGTATCATTAAATTCAATATAGGAACGAATATGTGTAGCAACAAAGTCTTTAAACTCGCTATCTGACAGCAAGCAAGAACTGAATTTCCATAATGTAGGGGGGGTTATACCAAGAAGAAAATTGGTGTCAACAGATGTAGGGCCATGATCTGAGGTAACTATAGGATGGTATTTGCATGAACTGACAAGATGTAACACATTATTATCAAGCAAAAAGAAATCAATCTGTGAAAAAGTGTGGCGCACATGTGAAGAAAAGGAGAAAGCTTTACTTTGGGGGTTTTTAAATCTCCAAGGGTCTGAGATTCCTAATTGGGATGCGTAGTTCAACACTACAGTGGCGGATTTGGGTAGGGTGGCTTGTTTAGGGGACTATCTGTCACGACTCACATCTTGAACCAAATTAAAAGCTCTGCCTATAATTATGTGGTGATTGTCTGCGTTTGGGATTTTAACGAAAAAGTTTGCAAAAAATTGGTCGTCATCCCAGGTGGGTGTATAAATGGAAACCAAAATTCCTGGTGTGTTCTGTAACATGCCTCTCTAGCTTTATCGCAGAATTTTGAGTGGAATAAGTGGCTTTAAAGCATATTCTTTATGTATTATCGGACAAAGTACATGGAATAACAACAATAAACCACATTTTCAATAACTGGTATTCAGTGTTCTACTTGACCTTATCTGTGGGTATTATGGACTCAGAGATTACTGGATGTGATTGAAGAAAAGAACAGCATTGGGAAAATACATGTTTATACAAGCTAAATCTCCTCTCCTTAACAGATAGGCAGCTTGTCAAACATGCTGTAATTCTGTAAAGCGGCATAATCCACTTTAGAGTAGGCTGACTTTTTTCCCTGCAGCCTAGCCTTTTGCTCTTTGCCTGACTCCCTGTTCTGTTGATCCTCCCCAACAAGCTGGAATGATATTTAGCCCCCGATACGCCTGCAGAGATCAACGTTCACCAAGCAGCAATCTGTGGCCATAATCATGGCCTAAGATGCCTCCTTTTCACAGCCGCTGATATAATGTGCACTCCATGTGCATGTGTGGGTGTGTGTGTTTGTGTGTGTGTGTGTGGATTAACCAGATGGTGGAACGTGAATCCATGTGATAGGATTATACTTTGGGGTGTTCCTCGGTGCCATCTGTTCAACTCTATGCACTGCTCATCTATTACCGCCTGAAATGGGCCCCCAAAGTTGTGTATCCTGCACACAAACTCAACACACACACTGCCATGCAAAGAGAGAGAGGGGAAGAGAGGAAAAAACAAAAAGAAACTGGTCTTCTTTCTCATGATTTCATCTTTTCTTTATACTATCAATCATTTTTACTCCTTCTTGTCCTCACTTACGTATCTCCTTCACTCCCCCTCTGCTCTGTTCTTTCACTCCTGTTGTTCATCCTTCCAACCCCCATCATCAGGAGAATAGAAAATCAGAGAAGAGGAAATTCCCAAACAAATCTCTCTGACACAGGGAACATCTGTTAGTGTACTGTGGGCTCTCTTCTTTCTGTGTAAGATCCAAGCCTCGCTGACGTCTCCAATATGTCTCATCTTTCTGAACTTTTCTAATCGTCTGTGAGACCAGTCATAGGACAAGTGGTCCACCTTACCTCTGGAGGATAGTCATTAGAAAGACTTAACCATAACATTCAATCTTAATGCAATCTACTGTAGGCCATCATGTAAATCCCTTCTTAGTTTTTTTGTCATTATCATCCCTGAGGTTGACTTTCCTCAAAGAGAAAAAAAATATGTTTCTCTTATTCAATGTCTGGGAAATCGAAATGAGAAAATAACTGGATTAGGGACTTGGGAATCAGTGCGGGCTCCTAAATCATGTGCACATGTCATTATGAAGTATTACAGGTTTGGGTCTGACTGTGCATGCGGGGGTGTGTATGTGTGTGTGTGTGCAGGGGCTTTTGTGTGCGTATGGGTGTGTTTGAAAACCTGAGGGATGGGGAGTGATGGAGGGCTGGAGGATAAAAGCAGGTCTCCGAGGAAATAAAGCCAGTGTTGGCTTTAAGCAGAACAGACCTCATAAGACACATAGTGCTTATGCGAGGCAGAGTAGAAGGCCCAGAGGCAGAGACCTGAGGGGAGCAAGCCACAAGGGAGAGACAAGAGACTCACTAGCTACCACTCTCTCCTCTCTTAGTGCGAGTTAGAAACACTACAAGAGAGGAAAGTGAGAATCCGAGAGGAAGCAGGAGAGAGATAAGAAAGAAAGTGAGAGAGTAGGTTTGAGAGGGATAGAGCGGAGACAGAAGAGGGGTTGAGCATGGAGCCAGACAGGGGGAAGGGGGTGAGAGAGGGAGGGAGGGGAGGGGAGTTGAAAAGAAAGAAAAAAAAAAGTGAGGAAGACAAAGAAAGCTCGGAGAGAGAGCCTGGTGTTTTGTTCTTGCTTTTAATACCGTGTTCCAGGTAAGATGGTGTGCCTTCCGAGGGGTCCAGTCTTCGAGCTCGGCGCCCGTGTTTGGAGTTGTTGTGCACGAACATGTTGTCAGAAACGGCCAGGACATGACCCTCCACACTCACCGTAGTCGACACTACCACCTGAGAAAGGAGAGACAGATGGAAACCATAGAACTGGGGGTTCAACAATTATAAACTCAAATCTCATAAACAATAATCCTCACATTGATACATACAAGCCTAAATAATATATGTGCAGTAGTGTATCGGTTAAATCCCTGTAAAATCGTATATGAATTAAACATAGAACACATTAGGAACACGTTAACACCTATGATGTTGTATTTCCTATTTTTCCTACGCTTCTTAAAGAGATTCATGAAAGTAATCAAGTACTAATGTCGAATGTGTGCACTTTCCTTTGAAGGGGAACCTTCTGCGTCTGTACAGGAAGCAAAGCTTTTTATTTCACCAGCACTATGTGTTGCACTTCCGCCAGCTTTACTTCCTCTTTATGTTCGGAATCTTTACCTTGAAGGGTGTGAAAGTTCTTAGTTGTGTTTACTTTTGGTGTTTTGTATATGTGACATTATGATGTTTTAAACCTTCAATAATTGATGTTTTGCCCATTTGGGGGCAGGGAAATCAAGCTGTGAACACAACACTCATATATTATCACCTTTTATGTTGATATGGCAAACTAGATAGCAAACAGTGGCTAATTTATACAGAGAGCAACATTAGCATTCATTTGGAGTCCTGTTTCTGGCCACCTGATGAATATAAGTCCAATAATCACTATATTTTTCAGTCAACCACTGAGGGATATACTGTATATGGTGGTTTAGCTGCAAAATACAAATTTTGTCTGTCTGCTGTTTGGTGCTGGGCAGGTAGACAGTGGGTTGTTGGAGCTTTTGGAGTTTTTAACTAAAAACAGCTGCCTGGTACGAGAACAGTGAGAATGAACCAAAGCAGTAAAGTTGTGGGACAGAAAATCTAAACAATAAGCTGAAAGAAGCTATAAAGATTCATCGAGCTGAGGGAAGCTGCAGAGTCGGGTGATAGCTGTTGGTGGGTTCATCACTACAAGTGACCCCTTACTGTTTAAAATAGAGTGTAAAGTAAATGTACAGACATTTTTATGCTTTGGAGCTAAGATTTCATTTATTTTCATGCATAAATCTGCTAATAAGAAAAGAAGTTTGTCAAAGCATATTTGCAATGCTAGAGTGTTGAGACCATGTTGGCTAGCGTGGGGTATTTTGTAAGTTTGCTCTATTTTTTTGTTGTATTAGTTGACCAAAAGAATGTTTTTTTGTGATTTATTATATTGTATTAGACTTGTTTTATCTTTTTGTATTGTTAGTGCATACTGTGCTCTCAGTTCTGGACTTTTCCTTGTGAAGGCACAGAGAGCGTTTGAAGAGAGCCTGTCAATGCTTTTGTTTCTTTACAATTGCATACAACAAAGACTTAGACTCGCGGCATACTGTTTGCATGCTGGTAGTTGCATCTCACCTGAAAACGCCTCATGTCTCTAGGGTTCCCTGCATTCTTCAGGCAGTTCTGGTTGCACTTCAGGAAGAACTTGAGGAAGAACCTGCACATCCAGAAAGAGAAACAGGGAAAAGAAGGAATGAGCTAGTCTGTCAGTGAAAGTGCCATATGAGCCGCTTCACTAAAACATAAAATACAAATAAAACAAATAAAGTAGCCGTGGCAGACAAGGCTCATACACTATTCCACCTTCATCCATCAGTTGTTTATGACAAAGGCAGTTTTCTATGTAAAAACAGCTCCAGGATATTGAGTAAGATGCTACCTTGTATATCCATCTCCGAGCTGCTGTCACAGCTTGCCATAAACTCACCGGGGCAGACACAGGCCCCCCCCTCCCTCCCCCAGCTGCAGAGCCGTGTGACGGAGGTTGTGCTGTAGCTACTATGCAGCACAGTGTTGCCATTCCTGCCTCTCTCAATCTCAGTGTGAGAGACCACATCAACAGCACCTGCCATGCATTATTAATAGGCTGAGATGGCAAGTATGGCTACCCACATCAATACTTAATGAGGGAGGGAGGGAGGAGGGTGGGTCGGAGGAGTAAAGGGGGGGGGGGGGGAGTGAGAGGGGGGAGCACCGGAGGCCTGAAAAGCAGAAAGGGGATGGCTGACAATTTATTCCCTAGCCCCACCCCAAGGCTCGAAGCCTGACAACTTCTTCTTTAACTGAAACTACAGTAAATCTCTCCACTCGCTCTCTTGCATTGTCTCTCTCTCTCTGAAAAAAGAAAAAAAAAAAACCTATATCAAATGAACCGCGAAAATAAACAGCGCCGTGTACAAATAAACAGGAACCCTCAAAAGGGGAAAAATAAAAACTACAACATTTCCCGGTCGATCCCCCCTCCCTCCTCCTCCTCCCTTTGAGGTAGCTCAAAGAAGTGCTGACAGCTGAAACTGCTTACAATACAGATCTCCACCAGCCAGAGAGAGAATCACTCCTTTGCTCAGCTTTTCTTTCATATGTCTTATTTTCTCCCCTCTGTTCATTTGTTATGGCTAGGATTCTGCGTTGGGCAGCGCGTTTGGAGCCAACTGCCTTAGATACAATCACGCACGAGCAAACGCATCACACACACACACACACACATAGAGGCATGTCAAGAGAAACACAGTAAGCAGCGTGCCTTGGACAATTGCTTCATCTAGGGGGGAAAAAAACAAAAAAACAAGAGAGCAAAGAAGATAAATGGACAGACCAGAGTTCTGTCTCATTTCAAGGGCCAGCCTACTGCTGTGCACATTACAAGCATCTGATGTAATACAAGAACTCGTGAATTTATCCCCGACAACTTTTAAATGCATGACAGCTGGTTAGTGGTAGACGCTCTTCTTCAAGCAAAGAAGAAAAAGCCTCTTATGATCTGAATAACAAACTGTCTTTTGGGTGCTGCCTTTTTTTTCTTCTGCTTTGTTTGTGCTCTGATTTACAATCTCACTGGCGCAAAAGGATAAATCTGAATGGGGGGGGAAACGAAAAAGAGAAGAGGGAGGTAGAAAGTGAGAGGAGAAAAGATAGACAGAAGGATGGGGTAGAGAGTATGTGAAATCTGAAAGGAGAGACAGACCACCCTCCTGTATATTTTAGAAGCTGTAGGCCAATATCTCAATAATTCATGAAGCTGAGAGATGGAGTTTTTTTTTTTCTTTTTTTTTACAGTGGCTGTTGGACCCCACAGGCTGAGGGTCTCCCAACTTTCTTATCTCCTCGAGGTCAAAGAGCAGCCTCGCAGACAGCTATGGACTACATCCACTTGTCCAACATACTCCACCTTCCTCGCCGCACCTCCTGTTTAATTCATCGACTCCGCTCTTTTCTCTGACTGTCCTCCTCCTTCCCTCCTCTGTGGTATTCATGATGGAGGAATGATGGATAAGTGAAAGGAGGAAAGTTAGGGTCACCAGAGTCAGAGGTGACTAAATCAGCAGGTTAAATATTGAGAGTTTAGGGAGGGAAAGAGGAAGGAGTAAAAAAAAGTGAGACAGCGTTGGGATACCAGCTGAGATATTGAGTGCGAAAAAAAGAGAGCAAGAGAAAGTCAGCATGCCTCATTCGCTGTGCCATATGTCAGTGTGTCCCCTCGATCTCCAGTACGCGTGGATCATCTGATTCATTATTTACATGACTTAAGGTGTCTGGAGTCAGCCGCACGGAAACATTACAAAACTGCAGCATGTTGATTCCTCGGCGCTCTATCTTATCTCCCCGGGAGCCGGGGGACTGGAATCACCGCTGCACACATTTACATGGATCAACAGAGTGAGTGGGTGGGTGGGTGAGTGGGTGGGTGGGATGGATAAAGAGCAGTGCGTGTTGATATGCAATAGCAAAGAGATTACCATGAGGATTTATGGATAATCTGATTGACAGCTGACCAGTAAATATGGACAGATAGCTGATAATAGCCCATAATTCTCTCATTTGTACTTTGTGGCTCTCTATTATCATGTTTCCTTCACTTTTAAGTCGATAAAAAAAAGATAAGTTATTGATTGTTCCTCTGTCTCTTGTGTTGACTTGACACAACGGCACAAATATTCAGTTCAATCCAGCTTTGAACATCAGAGCAGTAAATGGTTATATTTTGTTGCCAAAGCAATATTTCATCATTATAGCCACCACTGAGAACACCGAGGTCATGTCCTCGGTATATTCTCTGGAAATTTGGGGATTTTAAAAACCTCAGGAGCAACTGCTTACACTCTATAATTACACAAAAAGTACATATGATGTTTTTTTGAAGGTGAATTTTACACCCAGTATCTTTAAAATCGACTTTCTTTTTAGGAATGTGGACAAGGCTTCAAAAGAAAATTTAGATCATTATGTAGCAAGACCAAATATATGGATCAAGAATGTTGATTAATAATTAAAAACCTGAACATTTTACAAGCTGTTTGGTGCTGGGTAGAGTGGGTTGATGGGGGTTTTGGGGACGTTTGAACAAAACATACGTTTTCAGTTTGTCATTCCCCAGCAGACATTGTCTCCTGCATATATTCTTGTTTTGATTATCGCCTCCTCTACCTTGTTTGTATTTGAGACTCTTGCTGGTTTCAATCTGTTTTACTGTGCACTGACTCCACAGCCACAAATATTACCACTGCAAATTGCTGCGCCGGCCAGATTAAATGAAATAAAACCATTTTGCTCTCACGTAATTACCCCCAAATCCAGGAATGGCTGTGGAAGTGAATTTGTGTAAATAACTGCTTGGCCTCTTGAAGCCTCATGGCATAAATTTGCAACAGAAAAAAAACCAAACGAATAAACACATGCAGCGGTCGCCATAGTAATTTAATGATCTCACACTTTCATCATATCATAACAAGCATTATTTGTCACTTTGGAGCAATTAAACACAAAATCACCCTCTGCCCATAAAAAACAAAACAAGGAAAGCAATTATAACACAACTTTTAAGTAATCCCTGTAGCATCTAAATATTATTACTGTGGTGATAAAGATTGTCTATGCGATTAGCTAACAGCAAGGAAGCCTCCGAGGGACAATTCTGTTATATTTTCTAATAATTTTCCTACATTAGCCACAAATGAGGTAAAGAGTTGTTTTCCTTGTCAACTTTAACATGGATAACTTTAGAACTGTGTGGTTTTTATCTTCCTCAGTAGTTCTAGTTATTCGTCTTCTCAATCTTTTGTTAAACATTGTGTTTCATTTCTTTCTTCATCACTCTTCCTCTCTCTGCTCTCTCTGTTTTGTTCTGATGCCGACACGCTGTAAAAATGGCTGTGGGTGATGCCATAAGTCAGCCCTCTTCTCTCCCCCTCTCTCCATCTATTTCTGCCTTACAGATCATCTCCAGAAGAAAAGCACTGTGTCTGGCTACTAATATGCTTCATGAGGTGTGTAATTCACTGTGCTCCGGAGGGGAGCCATTTGTCTCGGGGGTTAACTAAGTGACACAACAGCACTTCCCCATGCCTGTTATCATCGTGGGACATGTTGAACTAATCTAGGCAGGTAGAGGAATGGAAGATCCTGCACTTCAGCAATTAAGCATTAAGATTTGTTCAGGAAATCGATCCTAATGAAGTCAGAGGCGAGTTCAAATTAAGTGTAAATATTTGTAAGCAAATATAATGTTACAGCGGGAAAAAAGGGGATGATAAATAGGTGACCAAACTAAAAGTGAAGTGTGGCACTCTCAGAAAATCAAATACCTTCCTCAACTCCTGTTTTGTGTATTTTCTTTTCTTCCCCTTGTGTTTCATTTCTCGTATTCTTTCTTTTCTCAGCAACTCTTTCTTTCACTCTTTCCGCCATGCATCACTGACACTTCAACCAAGAGCCTGACTGGCTTGTTTTCTTGGTGACCTGTCTGCCTGCCTGCAGTATATGTTTAAGCCTTGGAAGCACACACACACACACACACGTGCGCACACACTAATTTAGGGAGATTTATGAGGGGGGCCTTGCACCAGGAGCCATGCAGGCTGACCCCAGGGGTGTAGGGGGGCACTGGGTGGGGGAGGGGGCCTGGCTCCACAGGGGGGGACATTAATAATCTAGAACCAGGTCTGTCTCTGGGCCTGGCCCTGGGCCTCGGACACCAGCCCGTAGCAGGCTGCTATGGCCCAGTTTACTGTGAGAGAAACATCCTATTCCATGTACAATACTGATATCAGATAGATGAACTGAAAACGATAAAAACATAAATGAAAATATGCAAAAACACGCAGAGACATGGTGGCAGACGGACAAAGAAAGACAGACCTTCACACACTTCACTTCACTTCATTCCTTTGGAGTGCCACTCCTCAAAGTAGTGGCGAGCACCTCTATATTGCCCTCATGTCTATCTTAAGTGTCATGATTTATTCAAATAGAACATCTCACAGCGCTGAAAAATTCATTTCTAGCTCGCTCTGTGCATCGTCCCATCCTCCTCCTCCTCTGTATCTGCTCGATGTGTGTGTATGTCATGTCAGCTGAATTTGCCCAGTCGTTAAATATTTCTCAGAACAAATGGACCCTGGAGGAGGGAGACGGTGTGGGTCAGGGGGGATCCGCGCTGTGCCTTCACCCGCTCAGGGAGAAGCCCCACTTGGGAGAGATAGTTCCTCGCTTCCCGCGGAGCCGGAGCTCCAGTCCCAGCTTGGGGACAGAAGTCCCAGAGACACTTAACCAATTGTGTTTCATCCATTTCATCCGAAAAAGGATCATTCAAAATTCAACTGAGAAATCGTGCAGGGAGCATTGAAAGATGGCCGATCTCTTTTGCTTGGCAGTGCTGGGTTCAACAACTTGTAGGCTGATAACATAACTACCTGTGGCCCGGCTTTACACCAGAGCACTGAGGAAGAAATGCAACCAAATAAACATCTGTGCGCGCATGTGTGTGTGTGTGTGTGTGTGTGTGTGTGTGTGTGTGTGTGTGTATCAAAGCCATGATGAATAAGAGGCTGTCTGGGTGATGGACAAGCTTGGCAGGCAGTGCTGATTGAAACACTTCCTCTGTCGGGCCTGGCCCATTAATCTGATGGAGACAGAGACAAAGAGAGAGAGAGAGAGGGGGAGAGAGAGAGAGAGAGCTCCAGGCCCCCAGACCACGGGAGTAATGAACGGTCCTGGTCCCTCTCACCTCAGCGTTGTCCTGCCATGCTGGGACGCTCTGCTACCCTGTTCAACCCAAACCCTGCCCTCGTGGGACTGACCAGTGAATAATGGCCCTGTCATCAGCTTGGGTAGATGCTGCCGCACAGCCGAAGGGTGTGTGTGACCGTGTGTGTGTGTGTGTGTGTGACCGCATGCTTATGCCTGCTTTTGCATGCCTCCCCGCGCAGTCATTTACCCTAACTGTTCTCCTCTGTTCCTTAGTTGAAGACTGATGTATTCATATTGAATAGTGTTGATTTAAGCACATGTTAAACTTAATGCATAATGCATCGACTATATATAGCTTGATAAAGAGCATTGTGTCAACCCGGGACCAGCACCATGCATTGTGGGGATGAATGTGCCGCTTGCAAAAGTTCTTTCTTTTTGTTCCATTTAAGCACCGTATTAAATCATAACTATGACTGTGACTGTACACAGGCTCAAGGTTATGTTTCTAAATGCAGCCGGATCAGAAATCAGAAACTTAATTAGTGTGCTGTGTTTGTTCTGGGGTGAAAAGTTGTTCCCTCCAATGGGTCTTGAGGGAGGAATATGGAAACAGAGAATGGGAGAGGGTGAGAAAACGGGAGACAGAGTGCGTGACAGGGGAAAGACAGACTGATGCTCAACAGAGACGTATGGCATCCTGCGGTGCTTGTGTGAGCGTGTGTTCATGTGCACGCGTGTGTTTTGGCCTTGCGTCCCTCTGTGTTTATCAAACATATTACAGCTCCTTCTAGATTCCTCACCTGCACACCCCCAGCCTGCTACATATGGCCCACCAATCACAAAATAAGGAATCATGCATACATTAGCATAGCTAATGGCCTACCCTCTCCATTTAATATGCAAATTTCCTGAAACATTACTGAATGCCGTCTGTTCTAAATGAATAAATTTGAATCGCAATTAGAATAATCCTTTATAATTAATGAAAACTGTCAATTTTGGTTCATAAGTAATTTGATTAAAGTGGTGATGGGACACTTATGAAGTTCATCGGGCTGCGAGGAGTGCGAACACACCCTCGCTTGCGTGCATGCAAACACACACGTACGCACAAACACACACAAGCTGCATGGCGACCAACAGCAGGGCTAGGGCTGCATTATTGATGAAGATGATTAATAAACTTATGAAAGTGGCTGTCACACATGCCAGACCTTTTTTTTTTTCAACCAACACAACTTCTTTCCACTCCTTTACCGCCGAGGAGCAACAACAGATCAATCACGCCTTTCTGCCACCTGACAGAGGGGGAAAAGTGAGGGAGTGATTGAAAAGGTTTCCTGGCCTCGTGGTGCTGTGTCAGTGGCCTGTCTGTCCGGTGGGAGACACTGATGGACTGTCGAGCAGAGAGCACCGCACACACACACACACACACACACATACACACGCCAAGTCATTACAGGGGGTTGAAATGCTTCCCTGTTGTTTCTCTGAAGAGGGGACAGGGTAGTGCTGCTGTTTGTTGGGCTTTATCAGTGCAGCATATAATAACATGTTGTGAGGAGAATATAGTTGAAAAAGAGGGCGGCCAGTGTGTAACTGCTCATCAACATCCCCTTCTTCACCATTAACTCTCTCATGCTTTGCTATGCCGCCGCTGAAGCGTATAATGGTGTCACTTAAATTAGGGTCACTCAACTGTGGGAAAATTGTTGCAATGTGTATCTCTTCCCCTGTACGGTATGTATATGAACGTGAGTGCGCTGGTGTTTGCGCTGAAACGTGAGTGCGTGTGCATGAGTGTGTTTGCATGGCTTCAACCCAATAATAATGGTCCAGATAGTGTAGAGCCTCGCAGACTAATTAGCCAAATCACTGAGAAAATAGCAGCCTGCTAATTAATGGGTATTATGGCATTTCAGAAGTCACTGCTCTAATTGGGAGGGAACTGAGCCTCGCATTTCCATACTGCAGTAATACTGGCTTTATCCGTCCGTCTAGCTGTCCGTCTGTCTACCTACTTGGCATGCTTGCTTTTAAACACAATCCTCCTCACGCACGTGGGGAAAATAATTATCCTGCACACGCTCACATTTCCAAACGTCGGCAAACACACAGCAATGTACAGGATGTATACATAATACACTGCCAAGTTTTTGCACATGAAGAGATGCGGCGACATCAGTCCTACTTTAACCACAAGGAGTCAAAGATCACTTCACTAAACCTATTTGTAACCTATGAATTATTACATTGTATGTTGTGATGAATAAAATATCTTTATATTGCTTTGAAAAGAAAGTAGTAATACAATCCATCTGAATAATTCCTCTTAGTCCCATTTTTTATGTGTCTGAGTGTGTGTGTGTGTGTGTGTGTGTGTGTGTGTGTGTGTGTTTGTCATGCATACATTCATGCACCCACAAATGCATATCCCCTATAGATTCCTCTTAACCCTATCAGACGGTGAGACGATCAAAATAGATTTGCATTCAAATGCCACATGCTCGGTATCAAATATCAAATCAAGCCCGAGTCACTGAGACAGATAGACAGTCACCTCCTCCCTGCTTCCTCCGCCTCCCCTCCAGCACCTCCTCCTTTCTCCTCTCAGGGTCCCAGGGACTCCCATTCTCCCCCGGACGAGCTCTATCGAGGAGTGACAGGCTGTGGCCGGGGTTTGATTGACAGCCTGTTGATGCTTCCCTTTCCACCACACATACACACACACACACACACAACCCTCTCCTTCTAAACACACACACACACACACTCTCCATCCATCCAGCACCCCCCCCCCCCACTGCTTGTGCACTGGTCTGGGTGTCTGTGATAGCCTCTGGGCTAGTGCCCCGCAGGCTGCACAGCACTATACATACAAATCACAGTGTGTCAGCCTTGTGAATGGACCCATTTTGACTTCGTCCTTGTAAAGTCAGGCCCCCCTTGAAGTGGGCTGGATCTGTATCCTGCCTCTTTTACTTTCCCTCTCATTCTTATACGCACACACAGGGCTGATGCACGATGAAACTTAAGGCACAAATAGAAACACACCTACCATTATGTATGTACACACACACACACGCGCGCGCACAAACACACACAGGAAAAATGGCAGATTTAAATGCAGTGCTAATGGGCAGCACCTCACAGGAGCAGGGTATAAATACATCAACAACAACACACACAACCACATAGACAGTCCACACATAACGGCCAAGACCCGGGGCCTAATCTCACACACTCAGCTAGTACACCTGGTTAATGTTAAGAGGGCAGTTATAGTCAATTACATTCCCATATAACGCATAAACCTCCACCCCGCCTGTGCTGGGAGAGTAATTGGAAACAGGCGCACAAGGGTCCAGGCAAAAAGTCAACTTCCCACCCCTGACTTTCCCATTCACTATATGTGATGTCTTCCCGTTCCATATTCTGAAGTCCTCGGGGCAAATGTGCGGGGTAAGAAGGGGTGGGGTTGCCATTTGGATATACGGTAGGTAAAGAGCAGGAGGATATGGAGTCATATGAGGTACTGGAGAGGAAGATAAAAGGAGTGAGAAGGAGGTGGTGAGGGCTTTGTCTCCCAGGTGAGGTCCAGGGGAGGAGCTGCTAGGGTCGGGGGTGAGAGGGTGGTGGTGTTCCATGTGGGTGAGGGGAGAGTGAGGAGGTAGGGGGGGGGGGGGGGCTGGACAGCGGTTGTAAGTAGGAGTTTGAGACTGACAGGTGACATTACCCTGCGTCATGGCTGGAGGGACAGAGGGACAGAGGGCGCGATGGTTATCCAAGCAGAGAAATGTCACCGTCCAGACACTGCTGTGACACACACACACACACACACAGAACACACACACACACACACACAGAGCACACAGACACACACACAAGCACACAAAGATCCAGGACAAAGGAGTCTGGAGTCTTTGAGAGCGAAAAAGGCTGGCTACAGTGGGCAGAGATGAAGAGATTACATCCTCTCCATTTAAAAAAGGAGGAGATGAGAATAAAGAGACAAAGCCGAAGAAAAGGCTAAGAGTCAGAGACTACACTGTTACGAGTCAACAACCTTGCATCTTGCTGCCTTGCATTTATTCATATTGTCTGATTTCTAAATATGCGAGTCCTTCTTGTGAAGTTGGTTCATTTACTTTTCCACATTTTCTTTATTTCTTCCCATTTTTCCCTTTTCAATCTGTTCTCTGCAGTTTTCATTAAAGCCTAACCTAATTTTGGCAAAGCTTATAAAATGTCCATATTGCTGCTCATTCGACCCCATTGATTTAGTGTTTGGTTAAATATTCACGACTGTGGATGCAATTAACATGCTGTTAATGAATAATTGATCGCATCTTAAGCGGCCATAAAACTCATGCATATTAATTATTGAAACAGGAAATATGAAAAAAAACAACCTTCCTTGTTTTGCCTCAATCAACCTTCTTTCATTTTGTTTCTTTAGTCAGGAAGGCATGATGAGGGTATTCGAGAGGGAAAAGTGCATTTTGTGTATGTGTGTGAATAGGAAGGAGACAGGCATAAAGGGCTATGAACACTATGCAAATGCCTCCCATAAACACAGCTTTAACAGCCCTTATATGCATTTAAGCTTCCTTTGAGTACATCCATTTCGCTCATACATACATCTCTATGTCAGTGTGATGTGGAGTACAGTACGCTGAGCGTTGTGTTGACAACCTCGGTGTGACAGAGGTAGTAGCTGCCTGTTTTGGGAGGCAAGTGTTTACCAGGAGTGAACAAAAAAAAAAAACAAATCTAGTGAACACAGGAGGCTTGTCAGTGCGAGACTGGAGATCAGTCAGCCAGCAATGAGCTTTCCCTCTCCCACTGTGTCTCTACTAGTGTATGGTTATAGGCTGATGTCGCCCCTGGCACCTCCCTGGGCCCTTGTGGGTGGAGAACAATAGCAGACAGGGGGCGGGAGTCAGCCCCATATTAATGCTGGCAGCACTGCGGTGCACCTGTGGTCAAGTGAATATTCGACTCCGCTCCCCATATGAATGTATGAGTGTAAAATTGTGTGCATAAGCGTGTGTGTGTGTGTGTGTGTGCGTGTGTGTGTGTACAGTTTGCGGGGTTAAATTCATTATCTGCACATCCTGCACTCCTAAACCACTCTAAAATGTCTTGACATGAAAAATACATCCCAGAAGCAGCCGCACACTCCAGGAAAACACCAATTTACATCGTCGCTTGTTATTTATTTAGCACACAAAAAGCTCTGGAAAGTGTGTGTGCATGTGTGTGTGTGTGTGTGTGTGTTACCCCCCCCCCCCCCCATCTCCCTCTCTGGCACCTAACTAACTACTCGGCAATGTTGGTGCCTCGGAGCTAAAAGTGACAAGCCGTCAATTGTGTTCCAATATTAACCCCCTCTCAATGTCTGCGTGCCCGTCTTCTTCTCTGTGATGTTGGCTTGATCAAAGAAGAAGCACTTTGGTAAAAATAACCAGGGAGAGTGAGATGGAGGACACCATGCTGCTTCAGACTGATGAACGACGGCCAGTCGTACAGCAAAACACTGTCCGCTTTTCTTTTTCTTTTGTCTCTCCCTTTCTATATTTCTCATTATCTCCTTCTTCCTCTCTATCTCTCTCTCTCTCTCTCTCTTGGAAAGCTAACATGAGGCGTTGGCTGAGCATGATTCACTATCTTCTATATACAGCCAGGCGGTAAGTAGTAGTTCATGAAGTGTACGGTATACAATTTTATGGAGAAGAAGAGGCTATATGCTCACTGTACAAGCTTTTTATATGGAGAGGAAGACAGCACTTGCCAACATACCCCCCCCCCCTACACACACACTCTCTATTTTGTTCAGTCTATTCTGAAGAGAGATTGAAAGAGACTGGGCGGGGGATAAAAGAGAGAAGCAGACCACCAGAGAGACAGAATATGATAGAAAGATGCCCTGTGTCTGTGTTTCATCTTATCTTAACAGGTTCACCTAGCGGACCTTCACTCATCAGTGAGGGGGGCTGAAGGAAAAGGAGAAAAGGAGAAAGTAAGCAAGAAAGAGGAAGGACTTAGACAGAGGGATAAACACACACACACACACACACACACAGAAAGAGAGAAGAGAGGGGAGGTGGATATCTCTGTGGCTAATTCTCTGGGTGTGGGAAAGCAGAGCACCTAACACAGGTTGGCCTGGTTTCAGTAATGAGTTTGATTCTTCTCTCTGCCTCCTCAGCCTCACTTGGGACCAAGACTGCATAATAACATCCTTCACACACACACACACACACACACACACACACACACACACACACACACAGGCACAAACAGGTCTATGGGGAGCTAATTATTCTCACCTGTGTTAATTATTGCTGTAAGCCAATCAGCGGACTCTGTACTAATTAGGCAGTGTTAGGTCTGATTAGTGTTTTGCAGCAGGCCCACTCAAACTGTTATCTACCATACTCGTCCCCTCAGGCGAGAGAGGAGCGAAGAGAACAGGTGGATGCTTGCCCTGTGTGTGTGTGTGTGTGTGTAGTGTGTGTGTGAGCATGTGTGTGTGCGTTCGTCCTTAATAATAAATAACTGAAGGACAGCTTAAATTCACAATAAAACTAATCAGGTTCTTTTCGAACGAAACTTCTAATAAACAAAACAATGCATGCCATCAATTCAACTAGTCTCTGCCCTCTCAGTTAATTGGCCCTGGTTTGGGGTCATTTCTTTTATCTGGACAAACAGCCCCCGTGCCCTTTTAGTTAATGAGGGCTGATCCAGGATCAGTTCTGTCACTAATGGCTCCTTTTGCCAGGATAACCCCTCGGATTGATCCGCACATCACACATGCAACCCCTGTTCTGACCCAGGAGTCCTATCTGTGTGTGTGTTTGGCAGAGAAACAGAGATGCTTGAAAAAAGAAAGAAAGACAGTAAATAGAGAAGAAAGGAGTGGTATAAGTTTAAAGTGCTGAGGTGAATGAAAAGAAAAAAAGGAGAAAAGAGGAGAAAAGAGGAGAAAGGATGAGAGGAGGAGGAGGGGGGGGAGAAAGAGTGAGAAGGAGGCTGGAGGAAACCTTCCTCTTATGACATGATTGATTTTCTTTCAGAGGCTTGAGCCTGTCACTGCTGAACACTTGGTCCTCCACTCCTTCACACACATACACACACACACGCTCAATCACACACACACACACACGCATGCACAAACTCCGTGCCCTGACCTCCACGTGTGCCTGCTGGTCCATACTGGGTCTAATGACACCGGGGCCTCCCACAGATCAATACTAAGCTGTCACTCAGCTGGCAAGCACACACACACACACACACACACACACACACACACACACACACACACACACACACACACAAAAGCAGTGGGACATGCACACACAGATGCAGACACACACATGCACACATGTGAGGTAGGGTATGCGTTTGCACATTTGTGTATGCTGGAAGCGATGTTTTCTACAGCCTCAGCAGATGCCCTCCTCCACCCCCACCTACACACACACGCACACACACACACACACACACACACACACACACGCTGGACCAAAGCCATATTCTCTCTCCTCAGCCGTTTTCTCACCCTCCTGCTCCCTCACGCTGAGAGTCTGGATCCTGATGTAATATTGATGAGCGAAGATGGAGGCCCTATAAAAAGTGATAGGTCCTTGTGATTGTAAATTATAAATTGTCATCGATTTAACGCCAATGCCCGCATACGCACGCATGCAAATAGGCACACACACAAGTATCAAAATAGACACACAACCGCTGGTTTTGCCCAAGAGAGAAAGAGTCATTTTTACCCCCCACCCCCCTCCTCCTCTTAACTAACTTATTCCACGTCATTCACTGCCATCTCTTCCTGTTTCTTTTCTTCTTTCCCCTCACCACCTCCCTCCCTCCTTCACTCTCTGTCTCTCTTCTCCTCAACAATCTCAAGCACCCATCCGCCTCTCTCCATACACATCTCAAGTGCCACTTAGAAAACCAGACTGGGGCTTGAGCCAAACCCTGCTCTCAGTGGTTCACTGTTTGTGTGTGTGTTTCTCTCAGCGACAACACGGGCTACTTTCGCTGTCTTCGAGTCGAGATCACAGAATGGAAACCTCACAAATCATCACAGCCGCGTGCGTTTTCTTTTAATTCTGGACACGGCGGGTAATTTGTGTCCAACTAAAAATGCACAAATCTGTTGATTGTGAAACGCTCTGGCGAAAAAAAAAACATTTGTTTGTCTCTGTTAAATCACTAATTATAGCCTGGCACAACACAGGGCAGATGCAGGCTAATTCACCATTAGGCCGTTTGGTGTTTATTAAACTTTTATAATGTGATCACTCTGATAACAGCACAATTGTTTCCCTGGGCGTGTGTGATTATACTGTTGTACCCCTCTGTCCCCTTGTAATGGCTCCCGCCGTGTGTGTGTGTCCATAGGCCTGTGTGTGTGTGTGTGTGTGTCTTGGAGCTTGCGGAGTAGTGTTTTCCATTTCTCATTAGAGTGGCACAGACTCCTGCTGCAGGGTCAATGGAGGGGGAGAGGGTGTGTGAATATGTGTGTGTGTGTGTGTGTGTATCTGTTTGAAGGGGAGTGGGGTGGTAATGAGCGCAGGAACATAATACTACAGCGTCCATTAATGCTCTGAGGCAGTGACATTAGGCATACTTAACTAATAGAGCCAGTCTCTGCAATTACCCACTGTTATCTCTGCAGCTTTAGAGGGGAACAGGCTTTAATAAATGTTTGTAGTAATGTGATAAATGCCAGGTTTGCTCATTTGTAATCTACACTGCGGGACAAGGGGAACTGGGTGGATCTAATTGTTTTCCTCCAGATTCAAGGATGTGGTTGAGTTCAGAGGAGTCCTCTGTATGAAAAAGAAAAGAGAGGAAAAAAAAAAAAGTCTTTCCTTTTCAGAACATTTTCCTCCAGGTACATCTCTCTCTCTCTCCCTGCATCTGTCTATATATCCCTTTATATCTCGCCGCCTCTCTCTCGGCTCTCAGTGGGCTACTGTTACAACTGTCCTCCTGTCAAACACAGAAAAGCGGTCCATACCCGACACTCACCGTCACGTCTCTGCCTCCTCTTTTCCTCTTCCCTCTCATCTCGCTTTCATCCCTGCCCACATCAGAGGAGCGGCCGTGATTGTGTGTGTAAACATCTTGTCATGCTAACACGGGCGTCATGACAGAAGAGAGATGCGCTTCATTAACGGCACGCTTGTAAGTTTGTCTTTGTGTTTGAACATGCCTGTGTGGGCTGTATATCTATCCGTAAGTGTGTGTGTGTGTGTGTCGCGAATTTTCTAGGGTCAGAGTCAGAGACATGGAAAAGATGTATAAAACTGGTGCAGTGCTACATCAGGGCTCTTTTATTGCACAGATTTAAAGACCACCGTTAGCTACAATCCTGCAAAAGTGAAGTTAATACCTTCTCCATGTCAGCCTCACTCAAAAGCTCTTCAAAACTCCTCTCTGAATATCCACCCAAAGGAGTAACTGTCAATTAACAAGCAAGCAATCACTAGCTACACAACATACACCAACAATTGTGCCCCGTTGCACACTCCTCACTCTTTTGGCAGTAAATTTTCTCTGTTTGTGTGAAGACAATAGCCAGAGGAAGAGAGAGAGAGAGAGAGAGAGGGAGTGGTGTAGCAGGGGAAAAAAAAAAAAAAAAAAAAAGAGGGTACAGGAGGGAGGGAGAGAGAGGAGAAAGCGCCGCTGTTAATTGTTTTCCAGAAAAAGGTTGTGAAGGTCTGTGTGTTTGAACTGAATGTCACCTCATGTAAATCACAACTCCTGCATTGGAGAAGCCAATAACCAGGATAATTAGCGCGACTCTCTCCTGCGCCGCACGCGGAGATCGAGGAAGACACGCTGCCGAGGAAGAGTGTTCAAACGCAGAAGGATTCCAAGTGTGATTAACCAAAAAACCTAAATCTGGAGTTGTGAGTGGGAGGACCAAAGAAAGACACATACAGCAGACGGAAGGGCAGATAGATAAAGAGAGAAGAAGAGAGACACATTGGATGGAGGAAATCAGAGGTAGCCAGAGAGACAAAACACAGAAGGAGAAGCAGAAGAAAAGAAAACAAGTGAACATTCCTCTCAGCGAGGTCAAGCCACTCGGTAAACAAACAAACAACGTTAGCAAGCACACACGCAAAGGGGTGAGGCAGTGTAGAACAACAAAGTGTCTCAGTCGATTGCCTACGCCTTACTTTGTCTCCCCTCATCAGTTACATAAACACAAACAAAGGCCTTTAAATTCAGCTCGGCTTTTTGAAGTGGAACAGTGACATGTGCTGGGTCTCATTTGTTGATGATTAATGCAAAGTAAAAAGAATATATTAGGACTGTAAGAATATATATCCTCCCTTTGATCGAACAGTACTGTTGACCATAATTGTCTGCATGTTGACGTCCCTGCTTTACGCTTAATTACAGCAGAGATACTCCCTTGAAGATTTTCTTTTGTCTCTTAACATTACAGCTCAAATTAGTCAAGCTCAATGTCACAAAACTCATATATAAGAGCAGATATGAAAAGGTTGAACTTGGAGATAATGATATAGTTACTAAACAGCCTATATAAGAGTAGAAGTGTGTGTTTTTTTAAAGGAAGTTTTGCAGAAAATGAAATATCCCCCTGTAGAAAAGAGGGAAAAATCTCACATGAAGTAATCTGATTATGTTAAAAAAGATCTTTCCAATC
This sequence comes from Thunnus albacares, assembly GCF_914725855.1. Classification (NCBI taxonomy): domain Eukaryota; kingdom Metazoa; phylum Chordata; class Actinopteri; order Scombriformes; family Scombridae; genus Thunnus; species Thunnus albacares. The sequence goes on along the minus strand of NC_058115.1, from coordinate 11,041,834 downwards.
ATTTAAATGCCGTAACTTTTTGTTGCAGTATCCCACCAATACTATCACACTACATATCTCTCCCTCCCTGTCTCCCCCATGCCGTGCAGGTTTTCCTTCCATTGTGGCGTGTGAAACTGAGAGCGCCGCTCACAGCGCCTGGCCAGCGATCCATTCTTCCTGGACAGATTGATGGAAAACAATCAACAGACTATACATCTTGCTTGGGCACAGCAGGTCACCAACACTCATCCTGGACACCTGGACGTACATCCTGGGCTACAGCGCTGAGGTAAAGCGCCAGAAAAGAGGCTGGCTGGGATGGAAACTGACTGATAGGAAGTGAGACGCCAGGTTGGGGGGTATGGAGCTGGCATGAAGCACGCTGTCTGCGTTCTCACTTAGCAGAAATAATCAGTAAACAATGAATCATCAGTGAGGGGCTGAGATCAAGGAGGCTGGAGGCCATGCCGCTCGATGACACACACTGGATCAGCCTGCTGGGAGAGGAGGCCCGAATATCCTTCACCGAGAGGAGCTGGTGTGTCTATTCAATTACGACCGGCAACACGGGCAGCCATGTAACACATTGGCTGTGAGAGAGCACTTAGTGGGCCGTGCGCTAGAGAGCAGCGACTGTCCACACACATCAGAGCATTGAGAAAACAAAGCCTCGCTGTTGCCACACACTCCCGCACACACATAGCCACGCACGTACAAATGTATAGCATCACACTGAGAGGCGCGCGCTCGCGCTCTTCACGCCTCATTTGAAAAGCAAATTGAGTGCATCTTCTTGGGCGAGTCACGGACTAAATCCTGGAAAACGTTACTCCTTCCTCACTTACAGTACCACACACACAGTTGCACGTCATACACCAGACCTTTCATACGGTAAATATATCTTCATTCTATTTAACTCCCCTTCTATCTCTATCTCTCTGTCCTGCAATTACCACACCAAAAATGTCTTAAATAGCTCCCAGAGAAGTAGGACGCTACTCATTTGGGTCAGCTCTGGCCGCCTAAACCCCTTCATTCTGGGACAGAACAAACACTGACACAAAGGCAGAGGGAACGGCCAAGGAGAGCGGCCAGGTCAAGCTGGGAATGTCAAGCAGTAATGACAAAGCAGTTTGCAGAGAAAATGGATCTACAACAGCGCTATTTACAGTAGCTCTCGCCAAAAAACCTCCTCATGTCATGAAACCCAGAACTTTTCACGGTTATGACATTTGTAAATTACACTTTATATGCCCTAATAAACTGTTTGTGACCTGCATTCAGCTGTGGAGCATTAGCTTAACTACCTATAAAGCGTGATAGCAGCTCTGTTTAGTTTATTGGGGAAAGAATTAAAACATAACAATGAAATACACACAAAATCTTTCCTCAGGATAACACACTTAAGTATTAAAAATGCTTATTTCCAGTGTGTCCCTCATTGTTTCCTCATCATGAAACAAAAAACAGCTTATTCTAATTTGATGTTTCATATCAGGAGAAACAAAAACAGGTCTACTCCGGGAATGATGTGTTAATTTTTCCGGGGGTGTTCGCAAAATGAAAGCGAGCCAGTTGTTGGTGGGAGGGGGGGGGGGAGGTTAGAACGCTGAAGGTCTGCATGAGAGAGAAAGAGGCAGCGCTGTTTTAGAGGCTCCTCGACCTCCAAACTCCCTGCTGTCAATCAGCGCAGCCGTCCGTCTCTTGGGGCCGCGCTTTCCTCCAACCCTGGGGGGAAAGCACCGCAGGGAAAAAAGAACACAACCAAACAGATGCAGAGAGCTGCAGGTCAATATGTGTGTGTATGTATGCGTGTGTGTGTGTGTGTGTGCAAGCTTATAGTTTTGCACGCCTGTGGATTCTCAAAACTGCGCATGTGTGCGTCTGCATATATATTTATGTACTATACATGAGTTTATCTGAGGGTGAGAGCTGCATCTGTGTCTATATGTGTGTGCTCTTATGTGTGTGTGTGTGTATGTGTGTGTGAGAGGTAGATTTGTGAGGCAGCCAGTACCTGAGGGAGGGGAGTTCTGCCTGCATATCGATGAGCCAGCAACTCTGCCTCTTTGCCACTAAGCCGTGCACAAACACCACAACCAGCTCAGGACCAGTCCTTTTCAAAGCCTCCCATAACATCTAGTGCGGCTGCCCCCCCCCCCATAAGACCGCACAAAAGAAACAGCATATCAACATGAAAACATCTTTTAAAGAGAAAAAGGCCAGCGCTGAAAATCACGGCACAATCTGCACAGATCTCGCTTCCCCTAAAGCTCAGGGAGGATCATACATGCTTAAAAAAGACGTAGCTTGGACTGTCACCCTCGGGGTCTCATGACTCTGTTTCTAGACTTTATTTGTCTTGGAGTGAAATGTCAAGCTAGTGATACTGTGGTGGTCAGAGACGCAAATGAAAACACACATGTTGAAAATGATTAGAAAGAAAGTGGGGAATAGCTATTCTGTGTGAACCTAAACAGCCCCGAGGCTTGAGAAGAAAAGGAGAATTATGAAGACCTCAACATTCAGATGTCAGAGACATCAGCGGATACAGTCACAAGAATGTAGGATAGATGCACTGTAAGTGTGTTTTCACCTTCTCACTAACACAGTCATGGATATGAAAGTGAAACTAAGCTGAGGGGACGGAAGGCGCTGCCAGTAAACCACATTAGCATCAAATGCAAATGAGAAGGGGGCTAATGGCTGGACAGGTGCAGACTGGGCCTCTAAATGACACACACGCACACACACACATTCGCAGGCACGCACACACACACACACACACACACACACACACACACACATACACACACACACACACAAATGAGATGGATGAATTAAACATGGGTGGGCTCGGCTGGGGGGCTGGCAGGGCTGACATAAAGTCAATGACATACATTATTCACTAGCGCACGTTAGCCCAGCCAAGGCAACACATGACCTCTCACCCCAGGAAGTGCATCCAAACATAACAACCAAAACAATGAGGGGGTTCCCCACTAGAGAGGCAGACAAAGAGGGGGGGAGTGACAAACAAGCTATGCAGCGAAATGCATTAGCTTGGAAAACACAATCTTTTAAACATTGCTAGCTCCTAGGATAATTTGTCCCCTCCAGATGTGTCACTGAACCAGGTGTAGACCTGAAGCAGCCGAGAGGTGAACCAAAACCCGGTGCACAAGTACTAACTACCCACCATGAAGCTGAGAGTCAGTCCGTTCCACTAGCTTGCAGAACAGGAAACCATCGGCCATGACATCATCCTCCCCGGGAGGAGCACTTCCTGCCCGACATTCTTCACTCAAGACACACACACACTCGCCAGGAAATGGCCTCTATCAACACACACACACACTCCTGGGGAAACAACCAACACTGTTGCGGATACACAAGCACAGACACGCATGCAAGGAAATGGGCCACATCAACAGCGGGCTGCAGGAGTGTGCGCAAACGCAAACACTCACAAGCGCACACTCGAAAACAGCAATAAACCTGAAATAACATCATCTGTGCATGTAAATTTGACACCCCCACCACCTCCCCGCACTGTGATTGGAAAGAGGGGGATCATGGGATACGCAGAGCTATCCAGTGGATCCTTATCTCTGGTCACAGAGAGTTTGCCTCCCCCCCTCCAGAGAGGTTCTCCATGCCTGGGGGACACCCTGCGGCAGGCCTGTGGGAGCTGGACAGGCAGGAAAGGGCCACGGGACACAGGTGGTAGGAGGCAAGAGAGGACACACGGGGCCGGAGGGACAGTCATACCCCCAAAGCGAGCAGGGTTGACAGATTAGTCCGCAATTATATGGATGCAGCAAGTAAATTAACAAAAGCAGTTCTGTGGGGAGATAACCTGACAGAAGCGCAGAGGCAATGCTAAGTGATAGCAAAGGTGTACACGGGTGAGAGGGAAATGTGTTTGTGATTTGAGGCCCATCCAGGCAGATGATAGACTGACTAGCAGTGGCTGCATATGATTAACCCCATGCTAACCAGGAGTGATGGAGAGAGGTGGAAGTGGATGTGGGGGGTGGGAGGGGTTAAGGGCTCCCCTCATATTATCCTGCTTCTGTAAGAGGCTAAAGTGGACCACACGTTTCCCTGGGGAAGACATAGAGAGGCGCACAGGAGCTTCTCACCTTTCAGCTGCTTCCTCTGCCCAGTGTCAAGCACAGACCCAACACATCACGCCAAAGTCTCTTTGAATTGATCAAAATTCAAGGTTAAAAACACAACATAATGCAACGACACTGTATCTGACACAGTCAAAGCTTGAAAAACATGAAAAGAGGACAGATTGAGGGGGATGTTTCAACTTCAGTAGAAAACTAAGAAATGTTAAAGTGCTTTTTGCTATCATAGCCTAAACAAATATGCTTCATAATTAAAATCTGCATCATATTGCTCCTTGTAGACACTTTAATGCCCAAACAAATTCTCTCCCCAACAAGAGGCGAGATAAAGAGGGGGCGAATCAGATTCTCCCGAGCGCTGCCGATCCACACTGTACCAGATTTGTTCTCCTAACAATCAAATAAGTTACTCATTAGCTGACTTTATTTTTCCTCATTCCTGCGGTTTTGCTGCAGTGGCCTGTTTCTCCCATCTTAACGAGAGAGAGCTAATTAGGCAATCAGACCCATTACTCTTCCAGAAGAGTTAGAGCTAGCCCAGCTAATTAGGGCTGTAAAATCTAATCATCTCTGCGAAACAGCAGAGGGCTAACGAGCCCTTATTTAACGAACTAAATAACTTCAAGGGTGGAGAGGGGCTGCTGATGGTATTTCTTTATGAATTTGAAGGAGGGGAACTCATGGTAATTGAGTCAGTTTCACCCTCACAGTTGTTTGTTTGTTTATGAATCCCTGATTATTACAACTGCCAAGAATATATTGGTACTAAATGAGCAAACGTATAAACCCTCCTTTCCTTATTCCCCTTCAGTCCCCCCCTTTAAAACAAGCTACCAACCCCCTCCCCGATCGCTCTCCTCTCACCTGACCTATTTTCCTGTCCAGAAAGAGTGCTCGCTGGAGAGGAAAACGGAGATATTGCTGTTGTTTTCCCTCCCCCCTGTTCTAATTTGTTGTTCGTTAATGCTGCCCTCACACCTGAGCCATTGCGCGTCAGGGGAATACCGCCAGTGAGCGACCACAACACATGCTCAGTGTGGGAAAGCTGCTCACAGCAGAAATCCGCCTGTCTCACCAAGGTGGCTCTGCTCAAACTGCGGCAAGCTGATGGAGGGAAAGTTTTAACCGTGGCGAGCCAGGACGGCCCTACAAAGACAGAGCGAATGCACAGATGAGAAACTCAACAAGTATGCACACAGGAAAACAAAAATCAGAAATATGGCACAGAGTGATGGGCAGGCGTGTTGTCTGAGGCCACGTGGTGGGGTGCAGCTGTCTCAGGGAGCGCTGAGGTGAGGCCTTCCGCTTCACTGGAGTGGAACGAGGGTGGCACACGCACACGCGATCTCACGCACACATAGATACACACACAGACACACACATACATACATACGCAGGTAAAGAGTAGCTTTTGACAGAGCGGCAGCGAGAACAGGACAGCTGTGTTCATCAGATAGCACAGGTCACTGCCTCATTAACACTCACACATACACTCAAATGTGAGAAATTCAAATCAGACATAACACCTAAATAACCTATGGTGTACTTCATTTTACCTGATGATGCTGTTGTTTGTTATAGATAACAAAATACAGGCAGAAAAGGAGAAACTTTCTCTTTATAAGTTTGCTCTCTGTTATGGAAGGAACAGCACGCTTAAATCTGCACGCTTCAACAATTGCTCCAGTGTAAACAAATAATTTCCCTCACACTCTACGTCCACGCGAGTGCCACACAGGCACAGGCCGGCCTGTAAATCTACAGGGCTTTTCTTTTTTTCCAACTGATCGTAAATCATGCAAGCTGCTGCATCGGTCAGAGGTAGTTTATGACGGCAGGGGAAAGGTGCACACTCAAAGAAAAGTGTGTGTATGCGGCGAGTGTGTCAAAAGCAGCAGAGAATCTTCGGTAACGCACCCGTCCAGAATGAGATTTATATATATATACACACACACACACACACACCCACACACACTCCAGACTGTAGCTAACCCTAACTGCTCATCAGCCAAGTCATCAGCCCAACCACACAAACACTGTTTGACCACACTTGAAGCAGAACTCAACTGCTCCGTGATTGCTTCTCCACTTCACACACATACCACTGGGATATTATTTACTGCTGTTTCACACGTTTTGCTTACACAGACGATTATGGTTGCTGAGATTTAAACAACCTGTGGCTTCCTTGATTCGGCCTAGAAGTTACATTTTTTCAGCCAGTTCGCACGTCAAAAATAGCTAACTTTCAATGGAATGATTAATTAATTTTATCAATTAAAAAAAACATCTATTATATGTTTCTGCAATGTCGAGATTTCAACATTTGCTGCCTGCATAGTGCGCACAGCTCTTCTTCACACCCATAAAAAGTCCTGTGTGCTTGTGTTTGTGTTTGTGTTTGCGATGACAGCACAGCATCATGTCGGCCGAGGATAAAGGGCGAAGTTTGCTTACCTGTCGATGATGACAGGGTCTGATGGGGTCTCGTTCCTGTTGCCACAACTCTTCTTATCACAGCATCGACTGCAGGGAGGCGAGGGAGGAGAGCGGGGAAAGGGGGGGGAAAGGAGAAAAGGGGTGGTGGGGGGGGTGGGGGTGGTGGGGGGACAAAGGGGAGTTAGTCACCAAGATGTGAACAACAGGGACAGCAAGATAAGATACAGCAGAAATAAAGAGAAGGAGAGGAAGTCAGATGAGCGTATAGGAAAGAGAAAGAGGAGTGAAAGGGCGTGAGACTTTCGTGGAGTTTAAGAAACAGCATGAATTGGATTTCTGTCGGGCTTGTCGAGGTAAGACCGGGGGGCTCTAGCGCTGTAGCGGGGTGAGATAAGCGGGGTGATTTTTAGGCAAAGTTTGGAGAAGAAGAGCAAAAGCGCTGAGCTTGAATCAGGCTGGCTACAAACTTGAATTAGCCTCCAGGGCTCAGGTTAGCTCCGTTTCTGTCAGACATCACAAAACCAGACATCTTATGTTCTCTATTTTTCCTCTGCGCTCGTCCCCTCCCTCTATCCCGCCTCTCTCTCTTGCTCTTTCTCTCTCTCAGAAGTGGGTCACAGAGTGGTCCCACTGGACCTGGGGAGTAGTGCATGCTGGGTAGAAGGGGGTTGCATACTGATGTGACGAGTTCTTTTCTGAATCATTTGACTGCAGCACAATGTAACAGTGTTGTTGTGTGTGCCATCAACCCCCCCCCCTTTCCTCCAAAAAGTATCATCACGTCTGCGCTTACCTTTTCTTTTCTGCCTGCTCGTCTGTGTGCACGCATGCATGTCTGTGAGTGCGTACCTGTATGTGACTAACGTGTGTGCACCTACTGTATGTGTGTGGGAGGAGATGGAGAAAGACACAAAAGAGAGTGAGAGAAAGGGGGAGATAGATTGACCCTCCCCCCTACTTTCTTGAGTCCCCCAGGACAGGAGGCTTGGAGAGCCAGATCAGATTTCTGATCTCGACCGTTTCCTGCAGCATATGAAAACAAGTGGTCTAAATTGCCTTGTGTGATAACCAGGAAGTGGCTACACTTTTGCCACTAGCCATTTTTCCACATGTAACTCCGCATTTTATTTCAAGACGGTTGGTCATTGAGAGACAATCATATGCTGCGTGATGCTTTTATTGATTGTGAATGCACACGACGGCCTGCGAGAGCTATGCTTGCTTTACTACATTCAAGTGTGTGTGTGTGTGTGTGTGTGTGTGTGTATTTTATGTGTAATACGAGTCTGTCCCCCTCTGTACATAGCTCACTGTCAGGACACAGCAAACTGCATGTATTACACAGACTAAGGAGGATGGGTTTGAGTAATGAGCTTTTCCTTGTCCTAATTAGCTGAACATGAGAGGGATGCACACATATACACAGACACTTACACACACACACATGCCTACCAACAGAAATAGGCCAGGGCCCATCTCCCCAACCCACTTTGAGGAAAATGATAAGATTTCTATTGTAATTTAGCAGTGCTCCTCATGTCTTTGCCTCCTCTTTAAACCAACAGAGACACATCCAATGTGAAAAACATTCATCTCGATCCAGACCGTAAAAGCGCTGGCTCCATCCAGAAAAATGACAGTTGTAGCTGAGTGTGTTTTGTCTTACCTGCACATGATCTCGTGGGTTAACAAGACCCGGCACATCTCTGGATTTTTATCCTGGCCTTCGTAGACAATCGCCTAGAGCAAGACAAAAAAAAAAAAAAAAAAAAAAATCAAGATAATTATTGTGATTTATATTTTTATGAGTGACATTCATTCGAACAGAAAAAGTGAACCATGATGCAGGGGCAAATAAAAAAACAACAACAAAAAAAAAACAGAAAAGTGTGTTTGTGTCTTTCATCTGGGAGCAGTGTCGTCTATCTGGCAAATGTGTGTATCGTGGGAATCCAGTCCTCCTGAACAGGAACGCTCTGTTCTGACAGAGACAGTAAGAGAGAAAGCATTTGTGTGTGTGTGTGTGTGTGCAACAGTGCATGTGTGTGTGTACTCCCGCGTGCACATACGTGTTTGTACGTGCACGTGTGTTTATATGCAGTGTACAGTGAGCAGTTGGACTGCCAGACTGGAGTATAGTGCACCATCTGGTCCATACAGCACAGCGTCCAAAAATCTAGTCTGGTTACCCCTCCAACCCCACTCAACATGCTCTCCAGGGCTGTGATCACCCTGCATACACACACACACACACACACACACACACACACACACTGATAAACATGCAAACACACACTCACACATCCATGTGCACTCACAAACAAAATCCCCTCCTACTCCTTTCATTCTAAGGCAAACTCTCTTCAAGCCTAATGGCACTAGAGGCAGAATTGGCAAAACAAAAGACCTGATATCAAAACAGCGTTCAAGAGGCTTATTTTCTTCGTTATCTAATTCATCCTCACAGAGAATTCCCTCAGTGTGCGCCAGCCCACATGTGCGGCTTTGTATTTCTTTGTGTGATTGAATTGGCCATAACACACTCTGGGATAGTTTGTTCTGTTTCACATTGAGGAAATGAGGGTCAAGGTCCTCAAAGAGTGAGCTGGCATGCATCACTGTCTTTCCCAAACACTAACACACAACCGCTAGTGCACCTCACCGAGATATTCACACACCCTATGCGCACAATCACACAGTCAAACACACACGTATACTGCCTGACGCTTGTAAAAACACACACACACCATCCCCACTTACTGGTTGCTGTGCAGAGGTAGAGTATGAGGACACATGTCCTCTACTTTTCTGGGCCTCTGTAAATGTATTCCACAGGTAAGACAGGTCGTTTATCACGGCGGCTGTGCTGTGCTGAAGTTGAGGGTCTCAGACACAGGCATGCAGCGGGGTGAGAGGGGGAGGAGAAGGAGGAGGAGGAGGGGGTGGGGAGGCAGTGGCTGGAAGTGGGGGGGCAAAATCCAGACCAGCACAGGCAGCGAACTGATGCAGAGTTTCATTCTTTGAGCATATAGTTTAATGCAGGACCTCTTACCTGTTTAGTCATGGAGTCAATGAGACGAACATATAAGTCTTGCTCTGTCCTGATCCCTGAGAGAGAGAGAGACAGAGAGACAGAGAGACAGAGAGAGGGGGGTTAATAGTTAAAATGTTACCAGCAGGTTTCATATCACATCTAAAGGAAAGCTTTCCCCATTTTAGGGGAGTATTTAAGATCACAGTTTTATTCATTGTGACTTCCCCTGTGAGCCACTTTAGGTTAAATGAATGAGTTCAAACTGTTACTAATGACTTTCATTATTTGTTGCTTGGAACTTGAAGATTTAATCTACTTTCGTCGATGTGATGTCTACAAACTTTTATTAAGAAACTTAATAGTGAAAATGAGCACAACATTAAAAAACACACATTTTCTAAATTGTAATCCATGTAACTGAATTATTCAATTGAGGCAAAAAGAATTTAAAAAATAATCGTTAAGAAGCAGGATGGAAAACATGCCACTGCCAGAAATAGGCCGACCGGAGAATACAGGCTATATTAACTTTAAGAAGCAGAAAGCATAATAATAATAATAATAATAATAACAATAATAATAATAATTATTATAATAATAATGATAATAATAATAGTTATTTTTAAGTATAATTAATGACATTTAAAGCATTTTACCGGAGACCTGAAGCCTCGATCCTTCACGGTAAATAACTAAAATAAACAGATAAAACTAAACACTCTCAAAACCTCATAACATTTGTTTCCTGACTTTCTTCACTCGGGTTTTGGCGTATCATTCACCCTTTGCTTTTGTTATTGCTCCATAAAAATTATGGAAGCCAAACTCACCGTTACTGTAGAGGAGCTGAAGTCTATAATGGATCCCATTGTTGGTCTTTTCCCCCGTCGTTTCCTATGAAAATTAAACCAAACATTCCCGGTCAGAGCAAGCAAACCATCTCCTCATGGGACTTCTAGTGCGCGTCCACCGTTATGATCTGAACTGGATATTTTTAGATAACATGACTGACATGTCACTTCTATGACTTTGATCACATGTAAATCACATCACGTCGTTTTTTAAAAAAAATCCTCAGACATCCAGAAGAATGAAAAAAAAAAAGCTTCAGACTGTAACTTTAACAGCTTTTTCCTCGTTAAGTCATTCACGTTATTCTGTCAAATTCAATTTTAGACATTTGAAGATAGACGTTAGAACATTTCATTTACAAAACTGACTTGTGAACAAATTAATTAACTTATACTGGAAATAGAAATCGTTTAAAATATTGTTATACAACATTTATCCCATGTATTATTAATAATAATAATTTGACATATATCATTTTTATATCCAGTGAATGAAGTTAAATGTTATTAATGCTGACAAGCACTAGAATCACATTTAGATCAAGTGAATAATAAACAAGTAATAAAATAGAAAATAATAATAACAAACTAATATTTATGAGTCCACTTTTTTATTCCTCTTGCAAACATTTAATCGACGTATCAAAAACGGATATTAATGTGTTTAAAAACTGAAATATCTTGTCTGACAACACCTGCAGGATTATAAATATGATTCAATAGAATTAGTGACAAGTTGCCACTAAAGTTTGTATGCACTTGATTTATACCTTCATGTAAATGGGTGCAAATTGTATTTTGAAGGTTTTGGAATTGTAAAAAAAGAAAAAAGGCCAAAAAAGTCAAAACTCTACAAGACTCGATGTAAAAAATGACACCAGGGAAGCCCTGAGGAGCAGTGATCCCTGCTGTGTGCGTCTGGCCACTTTGTTAAGTCACGTCTGGTAATTTATCACTTTGCCTTAACAGGCTAGTAGACTGTATCAGACATCAGTCGTTCCTCCACTAAAATGTATATATCAAAAGTCTCGTTTTGATTTTATTATCAAATTATCACATGATAAAATAATATTTGTGTGTCGTGCATAAACTCACCTTTTCCTTCTCTACAAAATCAATGTAGGTGGTTCTCTCTATTTCCACCGGCTGACCCTGCCTGTCGTACAAAGCCAGCACGAAGTGGAAGAAGTTGGACTTGCGAAGGTTGGAGGGCGGCTGTTTCTCGAAGTGTGCCCGAGCAAGACCCACTCCGCTGCGGACACAAGCACAAACCAGCACCATGCACGACGACGGCCATTACAATAAATTCAATAAAAACAAGAAGAAAAAAAATTGCAGTGTTAAAGAGATCTGCTTCTAAAATCCAATCTACGTTTCAGTCACTGTTCATTCTAAAACGAGAACCATTTAATTAAAACCCTCACAAACGCTCTTTGTGGTTTAATCAACAATAATTAAACAAATATGTTAAAATATATACAGAGTTAAATATTCGCATTTGTATAATAAACATAATTTGGAGACACCAACAGCTTTCATGGTGGTCTAGGCCTGCAGTTGATAAAAGTGTGCATATATAAATTTTAAACTTGACCAATTTGATTAAAAGTAAAGATTTTTTTTCCAGAACACTTCTAAATTTAAGCTTGAAAATAATATTTATACATGCATTCAGTGAAAAGCAATTATCACAACCAAAAAGGGAGACAAACACCAAAGTGAGCCGAAAAGCCTGAACACAAACCCACAGCACACTTTCCTAACACCAAACTTAATCTGAGCCTACATTTAAACCTCGCGAGCCTGGAGCTTCTTTGAGCTAATTGTGCTTTCCATCCACAAATATGTTAAACCAAGTTTGAGCCACATTTTTAATCATGTTGGACTTAACAGCTAAAAAAAGAACGTATAAAGCCAGCGGGAACAGTGGTTATCCAACAACTACGTCCTCTGGGGACGCATGCTGCCCCAAGTGATACTGCCGCTCCGTCTTTAACACCGCAGATCTTAACGTGTTCTCTCCCCCCGGTCTCCATGCACGCCCCGGTGTCAGCGCAGCGCCAAGGCCGCCTCAGGCTCACCTCTGGGCGGCTGTGTTGGCGTCCAGCACTCCGGCGCCCTGCATCCATGTCCGAACCGCGTTCATCCCGGCCACCATGGGCTCTTCTTTCATACTACTCCCACTCCTCTGGATGCTCTCGTGGATGCCAAACATCAAAACGCACCTTCACACTGTCGCTATCTCTCTCTCACTCTCTCTCCCCTCTCTCTCTCTATCCTCCTCTCCTTGGCTCCCTCCTTTCTTTTTTTTTTTTTTTTTTTCCCCTGCCTCCCCTCCTCTTGCGTCTGTTTGATCGCGCTGTCAAGAGGAGCAAAGTGGCGTGGACTATTTCACTTGGCGTTTAGTTGCGCGTGTGTTTCTCAAAGTACACAAAAGATGCGACATGTGGAAGGAAAAGGGGAGCTGTCAGCATCCAGGGTTAGCTGCACCTCGTGTCAACGACTCCAGAAGAAAAAAAAAAAGCAGGGGAGGGGGGGAATCGGCAGCTATGAAGATGAACAACGTGAGAGCGATGAAAGGGGGAAGCGCAGGATGAGAGGCTGCACGGAGTTGGCGACAGTCCCCCCGGATCAAGGTGCAGCTGACAAAAACACAAGCAAAATGTCAGTTTTCGTAACAAACAGTCCACAGTGGGAAAGAAAGCCGAAGAGATGAAACACGTTTCACCCTCTTTCTCTCCGTTCCTTTATTTACAAAGTCTTCTCCTCTGTTCAGATGAATGAAACGGAAGATTACGCGCAATTAAGAGGCAGTCCTGGGCAAACAGCGGCTCCGCTCCTCCTCGGCTCCTGCTCGGGTGATTTGCGCTCTTTTCTTCCCTGAGGAATCACTTTGGACCATCTCTGGGATACCAAACAGGGGGAGAACTAGTAGGTGAGGGGGGCGTGGTCTACAAGGCGAGCAGGAACGCCCCCAAACACAGTTAATAACACGGACAATCAGCTGTCCACCAACCCCGACCAGCACGCTGCCCGTCCGCCTGCCTGCTGTCCCCGCCTCGTCCCACGCAGTGTCCCGCCCCAGCCACTTAGCCAGAAGCTGTGCGCGGTGCGAGTGTGTGCGCCCATGTATGCCAGAGTATGCGTGTATGTGTGTGTGTGTGTGTGTGCGTGTGTGTCTGCTGTGTCTTTCTGTAGACAATTAATGTATTCACGACTATCAAACATCAACTCAAGGGAGGACATTAGTTTAATCCGTTGCAGTTTTCCCGCTGAGACTAAAAGGGCAGAGTGAAGAGGGGAGCCGGGAGTGGTTGCAACATCTATCGCCTGTTTGCTTCGTTGTCACTTGAGCTGCTGCTATGAAAATGTGATACAGACTGTCCGCATCTGTCTGCAAAACAAGACGAAACAGAATCCGAACACATTTTAAAATACGCATCAGATATATCAGATGTGACTCATTGTATTATGTGACAAAATGTGTCACACTGCAGTGAGAGGAAACAATTTGAAGAATAGTTGCAGCATCAGTTGTGAGCATATTTATAGTGCTCATATATGTCAAATGAAGTCAACGTCGATCAATTTAATTTTCCACATTGTGAAGGATTGTTTCTAAAGGAGCTTGCTTTAAAACAAAAAAACAAAAGAAAATGACTTTATTTTAACATTTAAAATGTAATTTCGACGTTCTGTTTTCTCTTGTGAACAGTGTTGAGCAGTGCAAGTGTTCAGAGTATCAACTATAGCAGATTATGAGCTCAACAAAGTTTCAGCTCACCAAAAAAAAAAAAAAAAGAAAAAAGATAGAGAGAGGGGCTGGCAAGCCGCTGCGCACATTTTCTGTTACAGCCCGATGGTTTGAAATTAGCTTTGATTAGATGCATTACATAAATCTTGCGGGACTTAGTGCTGAATCCAACATAAATATGAGGATTACAGCTAAACTTTGCTGTCCCGCCGTCCAAAAAATGCACTCAGTCAAAAATAACTGCTCAAGAACAAAAATGAAAAAAAAAAAAAAAAAGTGTAAAAAAAATTTGCATGGTTGCTCACACAAGCATGAAACTGCACATCAGGTTCACACGCATGAAGACTGTTTGTCATATGGTTGCAAGTCCAGTTTGCAGAGAGTAAGGATGTTACAGCTCTCCTCATGCTCCCCATCAGCCCTGGTTTCCCCCCTCCAATCATTACAGAGTCATTTCTAAATTGTCAAATTCAATTGTCTGGGGGCCATCTGTTCAATAAGTACTGTTTGGTTAATTATAATGAAATGGAAAGAATGAGAGAGTCTTGTTTTTTATCAAGAGGGCATCTCTGAAAATTAAGATTGTATCAAGAATCACTGACACGTTGATGCTTTTGGGAGTGAAGCTGCACAATTAAGAGCCTCAGAAATAGCGTACAAAATGCATACTATTTTTACACTATTGAATTAATATTTTTTTGTTGTTAGTTGGAATAAACTAAAACAAGTTTTACTTTCATTTTAGGGAATGATTTTTTTTTTCTTCTAGTGACATACATATCCTCGTCTCTAGTGCAGCCAGCAGACTGACACAAGAGTCTCAGGCAGTTGCAGAGTCTGATACAAATGCCATAAACGGTCAAGGTTGGACACCAAACCCCAGCAATCATCTCATCATTGTCTATATCTGTTTATTTATGTCTCCTGCTGTGGGAGGAGAAATGTGAGCACCCTACCACGTGAATACATGATAATAAATAGTGATAAATAAAAGCAACGTGAGATAAAATGTCTCTCACAGTCAGCCTCACTTTTTAACGCCCGTACACACACTTACACACACTTACACACACACACACACACACACACACACACACACACACACACACACACACACACACGTTCAGAGCAATCCTTCAGCACATTTGTTTGATTGTGGCCGGCCGGCTCTCTCTCCATGATCTGTCTGCCTTGGTCGGCATGCGGGCCAGCGCGAACAGTCAGAGGCCCCTGGGGTGGCGTATATTTATATCCCCGAGCACAACACACACTGTTAGCCCAAATATCACCGTCTCACCATCCAAAAACAGAGATGTCAGTTGGGGGCCCGATGATCCCGTCATGTTAATACTGTGATTTACTAGTCTAAATCCACGGTTACCCATTGCAAAATATCTCTGGCAATTCTGCACAGGCGGGAATGCGCACGCCATTTAAACGACGCAAAGGTGTGTTTCTGCCATACACGACTTCAAGTGTCCACATATGGGAAGGCTATAAAAAAAATAAAAAAATCAGCGGTATAACTCTATGAGACATTTTGAAGTAACTGATCAGAAAGGAGTTGCGGGCGCCACCAGATGTTCTCGTAAATCAAAAGGTTGGGTTGATGATAATAATGGCCTGATTGAATTGAAGACTCATAAAAATGACTGGTTGTAAAAATCAGACATATGCTTATGAGAGTGGGCCTTATGTCTAACAATATGCTCTCTAGTCGACTTAAAGGAGACTAATATAGATGTTAACAATTTAAATATGTAGAGCAGATTCTGGTAGGTAATTTCTTTGATACGCACTGAGAAAACAATGTTATAATGAGTGTGTAAACAGTGTCGCAAGAAAATATATTTTCTTTAAATTAAAGTGAGAGAAAAAGTAGGCACATAAGCTAAATCTTAAAAGTCAAATCAAGGGTGAATAATTAGAAATATTTGGTACTATTTGGAAACAATAATCCGTTTTTTTGCTCTTGTAAGCAGCGCATCTATGGCAATGATGACCTCTCCCACCTTACTTCAGGTCACCCATCAAGCGCTGAGCGGTTGTATTTGGTACAATATTGCCATCTAGTGGCTTTACAGAGACATTGCACGCCTAAATATAGTTTGCGTCCACTAAAAGTCAGATGTATTCTCAAATGTAACACTTGCATAGTAAGTAGCATGCAGATAAATGCCATCTGTCCAAATTGCTGTTTCTCTGCGCCCGTTAATTAACATGGTCAACAAATGTGGACAAGGTCAATGATATTTGTGGATTCATGAGAACAAGTTGTGAATGTAATTGATCTTGTAGGGCAACATCAAAAGGAAACCCAGTTAGAATGTGGATTCAGTTTAACCCTCAAGTAACCGAGTGGCATCAAATGTGACTTCAAGTGTATATTGTGTATGTAATTGTGTTATTATTTTAAGGGGAATTTATCTGATCCTTAAAAAAAACTTCTTGATTCTGTTCTTCTTCTTCTTCTTCTCGGTAAATCTGTGTCTTTGTTTCGAGTTCCTGTCTTGATCTAGACTTTAGGTGATGTCTGTGTTTTTTTATGGTCACATGATCCTAGTTTAAAATAATGTTATGTTAATAATAGGTATGAATTGCAGTCTGTGAGGGACAATCTATCATTTAATGCCCAATGAAGGCAAAGGGAAAATTCTCTATTTGATTTCTTAGAATGAGAAAATGTTTAATTTCAAAATAAGTAAATCATGGACTTTTTTGTCCACACTAAATGTGCTTATAGTCATACTAATCCTATTCTTATTAATGACAAAGTAAAAGAAGATTTATACATTTTAAGATTTAAACTGACCAAGGCTTGGATTTGACTCCAAGTGATCATTACTGTAAAGCAGTGGTTCCCAACCTCTTTTTATATATCTGTGAGTGGTGAAACTCACTGTGGAAAACAAACAACTGATGATAACAGCAAAAGTCTTAAAAAATTAACATCATTTTGTGTAGCAGTGGTATGTTTTTTCTGCCATCCAATTCTGTCAATCACCTCAAGATTCTCAAGATTTTACCTTGTGACCCTTTTTGGGGGTCACAACCCACAGGTTGGACACTATTGTTGGGAATGTGAAACCTTTTTCATAGTGGTCTTTCTAAAATGATATACAGCATTTATTCTATGAAATGTACTGAGACGTGTGACTTAGAAAAAATACATACACACATGCAAGCACCCACACACACACACACTAACTATGGAGTTTTGCTCGGTGCTAGAGCACAACACCATAAGGTAACTACAGATGCTTTCATGTACTTAATTGAAGTTATTTCTAAAAAAAAAAAAAAAATAGAAAAAGA
Source organism: Thunnus albacares (assembly GCF_914725855.1). Classification (NCBI taxonomy): domain Eukaryota; kingdom Metazoa; phylum Chordata; class Actinopteri; order Scombriformes; family Scombridae; genus Thunnus; species Thunnus albacares. The sequence goes on along the minus strand of NC_058115.1, from coordinate 11,024,320 downwards.
ACTCAAACACAACACTTATCTTACTGTTATGTTGTTTATAATGTATTACAGTGCAGCAGTTGCTAAACTGCACTGTGATATGTACTGTAAGAATTACTGCAATTCAGACTTTTTACTTAAAAATTCCTCTAAAGACTGTTAGACAAGAACTTTCTCTCTTTTTTCTCTCTAGTTTCATGCTCCTCACTTACTGTGAATGAACAAAAAATATCTCGATCCGATTCATAATATTACTTCTGTCCTGTTATTCAACAATAAGATCTTAACATGTTAGAAAGTGCAATCATCTGGACTGGGAATCACATGATTACTAAATATGCTGTACACAGTTCATCATTATAGTGAAAGTGGAGTTGAGATCATGGCTGACTGTCTCACTGGTACTCATTATATACAATTTATTAACTTGATCACTGTCTCAGTTTTCCCTGATTGCCTGCATAACATGACATAACATAACCGTGTACTTTCATTAAAGGCGTTCTTTGTTTTGAGATGTGATATGTGCATGTAAGTGTTGTTGATCCCAGTTTAAAACAATAAGTTAAGTTAATAATGGGTTTGGATTCCACTTTCTGTGTGACTAGTTATCATTTAATACCCACTGAAGGGCAACTCTTCTATTTGATTTCTGAGAGGGAAGACAGCTTTATATGTTTAATTTCAAGATGACTGAATCATGGACTTTTTTGTCATCACTAAATGTGCTTTAATTCATACAAATTCTATTCTTCCTAATGACAAAATAAAATAGATTTATACATTTTCACACTAGTTTTACTTTGGGATGACATCTAACTCAGTGGTAGTGGCAGTGGTTCCCTCTTTGGATTGTGACCTTTATTTAAGTATATTTATATTCAAATGTCACATGTTGGATATGCTTGTGAGTTGTAATCGGTTGAAAGAGCCAAAGACAGATTTTTGTTATATCAAATGTTTTGTTGAATCAAATAGTTTTGAGGGCTGAAAGACCAAAAGTTATCCAATAATTATGAACATTAAAAAAAGTCTGAAAAAATGAACATTCTTTTGTGTATCACGAGTATACTTTTTCTGTTTCCAATTCTGTTCTCACAACCCTTAAGATTTACCTTGTGATCCTTTTCAAAACTACTGTTGAAATAAATTGTTATTCTTTCTAATTTGATATACTGTACAGTATTTCTTCTATGAAGTGTACTGAGACTTTTATGACTTGCACTAATAAATATTACAACGTAGGAATGTGTGTTTAGGCCTGGGTGTGTGTGTGTGTGTGTTTGCTCATGTAGGGTAGGGTGCACACAATACATCATGATAGTGAAACTGGATAGAATAGAATGACAAAAGCTTCCCAAAAATGTGTCAAGTACCCTCTGTAACATAAAGCAAACAAGTAAAAATCAAAGGTCAAGGGTGTCAGGTTTGATATGTGTGATATATTTGCTCTGAAAATGCTTACATCACTTAACCACTTCTGCTTTTCATGACAGGGAAGTGAGGAGACAGTTCACTGCAACCTCCTGACCAGCTGAACTCACAAATCACTACTGGGAAGAGTGGCTTGATATTCTGTAGGTGTGATGTTGTTTGTTTGGGCTTTTTTCACATGTGACATGGACTTTTGGAAATTAATGTATCTGTATATCCACTCCGCTAATAACAACACTGGAATTTTATGCCACAAAATTATATGACACCATTTAAATGTGACTTTATAGATTTCAGGGGGGCGACTGTAGCTCTGGAGGTAGAGCGGGTCGATTCCAGCGGGGCGGTTTGATTCCCAGTTCTTCCAGTCTGGATGTTGAGGTGTCTTACGGCAATATACTGAACTCCAAATTGCTCCTGTGAATGATTAGATCCTCCTGATGAGCAGGTTGGCACCTTGCATGGCATCCCCTGCCATCAGTGTATGAATGTGTGTGTGAATGTTGGCATGTATTGTAAAGCACTTTGAGTGGTCAGAAGTCTAGAAAGGCGCTATATAAGTGCAGTCCATTTATCAGAGAGGAAAAAAAACAGAATGCAGTTTGACCTAGATTAAATTTTGATCGCTTCACAGCCTGCTCCGTCCTGTTGGCACCTGAGAAAGTGTGAGAACCTTTAAAATGAGGCAATACATTTCAAGTTTTTTATCCGAATATGATGAATTTCCATCAAAGTGATCTCATCAACTTATGTTGAGTTTAGTTAGTTTGGGGGGTAATGAGACAAAAGCAAAGCAATAATATACCATCATGTTGTTGGTACAGTGACACATGAACTTTTCTCAAACTAAATCAATCATTCCTACCATACAGATGAGTAACAGACACTTCCTCTGAGGAAAGAATTACTAACACTGGAGATGCCAGCAGTGACTGTTGTTCACTAATGAAAGCAAACACATCTGCTGCTTTTGTGGTTTAGAGTTCAATGCCCGGCTGTTGGCACTGTAAATATACTGTGTGTAAGTTTCCACTTCATAGAGAAAGCCCTTTGAGGAACTCCATCTGAGGGTTCAGTTTTCATTATTACTGTAGTTCTGGGATCCTGGCTTACATTAATATACATGCTGTAATTTCACAGAAAACTTCAGTTTTGTTGTGTCATTTGTGAGCTGATTTAGAGTAAAATCATATTTGTTCAGTGCCCTAATGTTTTTCAGAATGTCTAGCAGATGTCGGGATCAGGACGTCATGTACCAAAATTATCTAGGGGGATGATGACAAGTGATTTGGCGTAAGATCTAAAGAGTTCGTGGTCACACACAAGAAAGCAGAGACATGAGATAACACAAAAACTATACATGTGTCTCTTGGCATGTAACAGAGGAAATACCACGCGTGTGTCATATCTTCTTCTAGAGAACTGGTACCAGACACAGTTCAAAGCTAAACAACAGTTTTGTGATTTGTTTGCAGTGTGACATGGAGAGTTTCCACCAAAAGCCACACTCTCACCGTACTGGTTAGGAAACAAGCCATTAAATTATAATATGAGAAGCTGGTGAAATTTCATTTGTTGTTTCCTGGTCAAATAGAAACAATTATTGAGGCTATTGTTCTCAACAAAAACTATGTGGTTAGGGTGCTTATAGTGTACAGTGAAGGTACCGTATGTTAACTCTCCTGTTATCTTCAAATTTACTAACATCTTTTATCCTTGAGGGCAATTTGACCCCAGCAATTTAAACCTCTAGAAAATGATTAGTTTAGTTTATGTGTCAGGTACTTTATGTCCCTTTGTTGACTACCTTAATAGCCCTTTAAATAAAACATAACCCCCCCCCCCATACATCCAGAATACCTATTACTATTAATTATCACTTTCAAGGCCAGGATGGTACTGGCCCCTGAGTAAATCAATAAATGTTTAATCCCATATGAGCATAGCCTGAGATCCTTCAGTGGGTCCCTTTTAGAAATTCTAAGATCTAGATTAAAACCAGGGCCCCGTCGCTCTGGAATGACTTGCTAGAGGAGATCACTCTTTGATCAACCACACCTTTGCCCTCTTTTAAATCTCTTTAAAAACACACTTTTTAAAATGTGCTTTCACTTAATTAATTCCTTGTTGTGTATGTCAAATAATGTATTCTATTGTTTTATTATTTTAATAGCTCATCATATACTTTATTTTAGTTTATTCTTATTTTTATGTTCTTTTTTTTATAATGCTTCCATTTTATTGTCATTTTATTGGACTCTGCCTTTTATTTTGCTGTTGTGAAGCACTTTGTAACTATGTTTTGAAAGATGGAACGCAAATAAAGTTTATAATTATTATTATTATAGAAAAATATGGAAATCACTCACTGATTTCTCAATGATTGACCTAATATTGGGAAGAAAGATCTTTTTGGTGTTTTAATGGCTTTATATTAGTACAGATTTTTGTTATTTATAACATTTGAAAAGAAAAAACAATTTCTGTTATCAAGGATAATAACATGTATTATGTTCAGGGTCAATTTAAACAGGAAATACAAACACAATTTCAAAGATTTAGAAGGATTTTATTTGTAAAACACCATCATCATCAGAACATCAGTAAGGAACAAATAACAGTTCTTTATTTACAAAAAACACCCATAAAAAGTAAATTTGAGCATTGTGTCACATGTTGTTCTATCCCAGATAGCATATGGAAGTAGGCCACTTCAAGCAACGATGCGGCACTGCTGGCCTTCTTCTGGCCTGGACAAAATGGATGTGAGCCTGAAATGACTCACATGTAAAATAGCAAATATGGCCCAAATATCCCAAATCAAATGTCAACCTTTTTTGGTAAAGATGCGGTGCTCTTGGATATGTGGATTCTGGATGTGGGCCAGTTCTGGTTTATCTGGTTTGTTCTTGGTTGACATACAGCTTGCTTGTGGTCCAGATCTGGGAAACATGGGCGGACCGAACAAGCGCCATCATTCCATGGGTTATGTGGGCTGGATGAAAGTGCCGAAAGTGTCGGGTGTGGGCCAGATCTGGGCCACAGCAATTTTGCAATCAAGGATGCTTATGTATGTTCTATGTATACAAATATGTATGTGTGAGATAGTAAAAAACAAAGTTACGTAGTCACCAAAATGAGTTTGACAGAATATGAACAGCATATTATTTTCCCTACAGGCCAACAGGAGGTACAGTCCAGCCTTTTGTCTCCACTACTGTGCACATGATGTGTAGAGAATGTGAACGTGTTCCTTGCAGACGTATATTTCTTGCATTTCACACAAGTGTTGTTGGTCTTGGAGTCATTTCTGTTGGGACAGACCTGGGACCTGCCATGTTTCCTGCCTGCAGTTTGAACCACTGGAGGAGTTAGGGTTTGTGTGACGCTCTTGGAAGGCACCGTCTTCTCTTTATATGAGGTTTCAACAGTGCGTAACCCAGTTGCGCCAGGAAAATCCTCCCTTGACTAATTTTTTCAGAGTTCCAGTCCTTTTTTATTTCGCTCCATATTACAAAGGCATTGTAGGTGCTCACATCAATGATGTTGAAGAGAATGACAAGGGGCCAACGGGCAGTCATGTGGCTGTATGTGGCTGTGGTTATCAACCCCTCCCATTGTTTCGTTGTAGTCCAAGACCATTTGTGGTTTTCTGTCTTCTCTGGTGCTCAGGACAGCACCTTTGTGCATGGTGCTCGTCAGCAGGACATTTTTCCCTTTCTTGGGGCAATAGGAGACAACGGCGGCTCTGTCAGTGAAGACAAACATTGAAGATGTTACCCTCCTGTTCTTCATTGCAAGAAGCTCAGAGGGAAGCTCTGGCTTGTTTTTTTCACTGTCCCCAACATAGTAACCTTCCTTTTCAGCAGTTCCTCACCCAGGGCCAAAATTATCACATGTAATGTTATGACCATTCAGTCCTTCAGCTATGTATAGTACCACCCTCATAGTCTGATTTTTCTTCAGGTGATTCCCCAGGGAATTTACCAGTGTAAGCTTGCATATTCCTGGCATAGGAAGACTGTGCATCACATGCTGCCTATATTTTGATACATATTGCTTGGTATGTATTGTCTGAAGGGACAGCACCCACAAAATGCAACCAGACATTCATCCACAGTCACATGAGGGCCTGGATTGTAAAGAAAAGGTAATTGCTGAACCCACTTGCTCATACATCTCGTATTGCTGCAAGTTTGTCATGCTTTCGTCGGCTCTGCCTTGTTTCTCTGTCAAGCATAAGACACAGGAGAAAACATGGAATGTCTTTAGAGACATGGTGGATGAAAATATTGCTTTTCCAGTGTCAGCATTCCAAAGGCTTGCTGTGCTTCGCCTTTTGACTTGTACACTCTTGCCAAAATGAGCAGCAAAATGTAGGCTTGCAGGAGGGTCACATCCAAGTCTTTCCAACCGTCCCCAAACACGTGCCTCCCCTCTAATTTTGTCGTCTCAAGTATATCCTTTTTGATTGACAGAGTTACAAAGAGCTCAAATGCTGATTTTATGGCTTGGACATGGCTGACAGCGTATCTGGTGGGGCCTGGAACCATTTTGATGACATTAGCAGCATTAAGTCTACCCTATCGTTCAGGTGGGACCACAATAATTTTCCATTTTTGGAAGGTAATGTGTCTACTGGTGGTTGGGGGTCAACACTAAGGGTCTCATTCTCAACAGAGGAGGATGCTTCATAATCAGAGTCCTCCTCAGCATAATCCTCTGTCTCAGACACATTCTCCTCTATGTCACTTTCACTGTCAAAGAGCTGTGGCAAAACATCATTGGTAGAAAACCTTTGCTTAGAGGTCATTTTGAATTGAGAGAGAGCACACAGAGCACTAAGAGAAATGGTTTAGAAGGCTGCTGTGCAAGCTTTTATATGTCTGCTCCTCCCCTTTGTTGTGTGAACTGTCAATGTCCTCGTGGGAACCATATTTGGCTGGGGGAAAATAAATAAATATATCAAAGTTCTTGTGGGAATTATGTTTTCCCCTCCCCCCATGTTGTGTGAACTATCAGTGGTTCTTGCACTACTACAGGTATGGTTATGTTAGGTTAGGACCCTAAAGCATTTTGCATGTTATGGTGACCCCAACAGCATCCACAACAACCAAAACAAATGTGTGTAAAATGTTGATATTTCTTATATGTTTTATACAGTTAAAACAGCTTGGGGTTAAATTGACCTTAAAGAAAACTGATGAACAAAAAATATGTACAGGACATTGAAAACATATTGTGTTCATTTTATGTTTACACTTGTCCCCATAAAATTGGGAAAAGTCATTAAATATGACGCAAAAAAACATTATGTCAATCATTTATTTAGAGATGTTAAACATTGAATGGGGTCAAATTGACCCCTAAGATAATAAGAGGGTCGTTGAAAGACATAGGTTACAAAATGTAGTACTGTTGAAATTACATTGACATTCAATTTTTAAAACCACTTTTCTAATTATAGATGTGACAAGGATGAAGCTGTTGACTGTAATTTGGAAACGAATGAAATATCTCTCCAATCCCAATATTTAGTAAAAGGACACATGTGAGGTAATGATGTCTTACATCAGGCAGAAAACAAAAGACTACATTAAATTCAATTTTATTCATCCACTTATCAATAAGAAAAGTTACATATTACAAACAACTCGATATTAGAAAACATAAATAGGAATATATAAAAACACATAAACACATAATATTTTTTTAGATTTGAGATTTTTTGAGTTTTCTCTTTTCTTCTGTTATTTCTGTTTTCTGTTTTACTGACGTTTATCTTTGTTCTTTTTGTTGTTCTTCTTCCTCCTCAGTCTGTAAATGAATCCAAATAATAAGGAAATTAGTCTGAAATCAACCTTAATTGCCAATTACAGTAAATGAAAATGCAAGCAAAATACACGCAAGACAGCAAACTCTATTTATATAGCACTATTCAAAACATGAGTTCAAATCTGGTCTACATCATGTAAGCTCTTGAGATCAAGCTTGATGGTGACAAGAAGATTAAGATCAGTCAGTATAATAATGTGTTGGTTACAGCAACTCACATGTACATAAGTGAACCTCGTGTGGTTATGATTCAACAAATTTCTGTATAAATATGATCCCTTATGCAGATTTCATTTTAACTTTGAATAAATCTTTGACCAGCAATAGAGACCACAGGGAACAGTGTAACCATGGTGTAGACCCAAAAGGTGATTAAATTAAAACAAGACTTACTTGGTCAACTGAATGGTTAAGCAACATTTAGACAGTCAAGAAAGGTAAACAATACTAAGAGGCAAAGGCGGGCAGACACATAGCAGAAAGCTCAGGCTATGAGGCAAAACAGAAAATCAGAACACCATGGCTACTGTGTGCAGGCAGGAGGAGGGTGAACTCCCAAAAGGCAGGAACACACTGGGGGCATCTGGTGGGCGGGAGAAGGGAAAAAAATGCACTGACCTGAAGTGGCTCCATTCGCTCCATTGTGAGTCACAAAGAGCATCCTTAGCTCGGACACAGACAGCTTTAGCTTTGTGCTTGACTTCAAAGTGACAAATGTCTGTAGATTGGACTGTCCAGGTCTAAGAAATAAAAAATAAAAATAAAAAAGAATGAAATAACATGTCACTAAAGTTTTGCAACATTTACCCTTTCCTGTCATTTTGTGCAGGTCTTGAGTGTGCGCCTTGCAGGATTTACTTTCAAGTGACAAGTTTACTGTACAAGTTTCTTTACTATTTTGAACCAGCAGGCACTGCTTCAGTTTTTTCTTTTCTCCATAAAATTTACATTATAGTTATTAAGCTCCTCTTACCTTTGTGGCTTTTGAGTCAGTGCACGGGTTGTCACACCTTCTGCATCCCCGCCTGAGCTGCGTAATCTGGAAAGTGAGGGGGAAGTAGGAGTAGGGACTGCTCCAGGAGCTTGGGTAAGTCCATTTGATCATCGTTGTATTGACTTTACTGATCCTCACCTTGTCAGGTTTCACTATTGAGGGTGAAAGCAAAAGATAGAGAAGAGAAAAAAAATTAAGAGATAAAGAAGAACATTCTCACTGCTTTTACAGAACTCACATAATGAGTCGTTTACAGCTGATGTCTCACCTATCTCTGACAGGTAAAAGCGTTTAGAGTAGCTCTCCACCAGGAAATACGCTGTCCTCACATAGACAGTGATGTGGATTTGCTGGTTCTCCTCAGCAAAGGGGCAGTGCTGCTCGTCCAGGCAGGAGATCCCATATCCGCTGCTGTCTATTGAACAAGTGAAGTTTCTCTGACTTGAAGAGCATGTCCAGTGCTGACCGCTGGTATCCACAGAACACTGGGTGTCATTGTCATCAGAAACACTGTATATATGAGAGAAAAAGATGTCTTAGACCCCTTGTTTTCCCCCTTTGTGATTGTCTTTTGTATTGAGAAAACACACTGATTTTATAGTTTTGGCTTTAGCTTTCAAGCAAAGTTTTAATGACTTCAAAGTTACTGATAAAAGCATTGTAGAAGCAAAATATATTTCATCAGCTGTATTATTTTTATATGAAATCTAGTCCCAAGACATGACCTTGATCCCTAAATAACAAAACAATATTTGTTAATTCTCCTTTCATAATGAGGTATTTATAGATGTCACTGTTACTCTCAGCACTGACATGAGTCTGAACGCTATGTTATTATTGGAGAGTGAAACAGCAAACTGTTCCACAGTTGGTAAGCTTACCGTCGAGCTCTGATAAATGTTACTTTCCCAATGCGGCTGCTGTGCCACGTCCAAGAGCAGTGGAACTCTCCGGTGTAATTCTGAGTGGAGCACTTTAAATAATCCTCTGATAAGAAAAGGAAATATATGAGTTGAAATATTTTTTTTTGGCATAAATTTTCCCCAATTCTAGCTGCAGTGATATCATAAATCAGACTGTACCTTGGTCATTTTTCACCAGAATCTTCCTCCTCTTGGTTCCGTCTTCTTGAATCAGGACCACAGTGTGATTGAGGAGCGATCCGTCCTTGTTGTGGCAGGTGTAGTTGCCCCCTCCTAAGCTCTCCTCCAGCTGCACCAGGTACGAGTTCCCTCTCTGTGCGTCCTCCACTCCGTTCTTCTTCCAAAAAATATCCTGACCCTTGTCATCTCTCCTCATCAGCTCCTCTGCAGAGTCCAGACAGCTCAGGGGTTGCTGGCCCAAAGCACCATCCACCTCCACAACCAGAACTAGCATAGCATGTACAGTAGAAGAATGAAGTTAAGGAAGGATAACTTCAACTTTGAGTGTAATATGTTTTCATTTGGATCATACATACTGTTGGGCAGCAAAGTCTCATGGCTCGTGGGTTTTTGGTAACTGAATTGTAGAAGTGCACAGATGATGCTGACCTCAAAAAACTTCATCTGGATAACAGACAGAGAGAAGACAGAGAGGAGGTCACAGTGGTGTGAAGAAGGCAAAAGAAAAGATATTACATTATCAATAGACAAAATCTTGAGTTGATAGGACAAAGAGTCATTGAAATGCTGTTCTAATTTGTCCATATATTAATTTAAGTCCATAAATTCAACAAGAAAAGAATAACTGTACATGAAGATGAAAAATATAATAGCAAATTAATTGTTCAGAACAAAACCCATGTAAAAAACAAGACATCACAACATTTGAATCTAGCTGACAGTATTAGCCTATGCCTATCTTTTTTACATTAAAAAAAACACATAGGTATCAATTATTATCAATTTGTGATCAAAACAAAGAAACAGTTTAAACTCAGTGCCATACTAAAGCAGATACTTTCACCAGCTTCCAACCACCCGTGAGAAAAATCAAAAAACTGCATGTGCAGTAAGAAAATATGTATTTTAAGGACTTGTTTTCATGCTATTCATCTTTCATGATACTGGCATCCAATATCCATCACATTATCCTAAAAACAACTAGTGAAACCAGCTGATTAGCAATATAAGGCATTTAGTTTATAATATTTGGTTGGGAACATGTCAGGTTATTAATCACAAGTAAAATACATATTTATTTATTGACATTACCATTTTATTTTAAACTAAATAGAAAAAAACTACACAATGTTCTTTTCCTTGCAGGTTATAGCATCTGTTCTCCTTTTAAAGTTAAACACGTAGTTAAACTTTCAAAAGTAATTATAGAGACTTACCTTGCCTTTAATGTGTAGGATGAGAAACTGGCGGTCCTGTGTTGCTTTTATATGAGTGACTGACATTTCAGGGGAAATTTCCTCACATCACTTAAAATAGAGAAGTCCAGAGGAACTTCACTTTCAAGTCGGCTACTGTGTGAACAAAGGTACTTGGCCACCTTTTACTCACTTCCACTTACTGTGCTTCACTGACTAATACGGCAATTTTAAATCACCCTTTAAACACTGCACAATATAACTTTGGGAGTACTTGGCTATTTACATTTTCACATATATGTTGTCTGCCAGATGTAGCTGTGCAGTAACTTACCTGTTTGTTCACTTTCCGACGGGCAAGTTTCATATTTCATTTTCAGTTTGTCCCTTGTCAGGACCTTTTATGACATAGTTGCGACCAATAATGCTAAGCCTTCTGAAATGCCTCAGCACCCTGTTGCACAGTCCCAGCAGGAGTTTTTGTTCCCTTGTTTGTCTTTTTGTTCCCTCTCATGAAAATAGATTGTTAAAAAAAAAAAGACAAAAAAAAAAACAAAGCAAAACTGAATTCTCCATGGGAGTATATTATATTCCCACGGAGGATTCCTTACAGAAGTATGTACACCAAGCCCTGTAAGTCTGCATGCCATTTAGCAGTATGTCATCTTTAAAACAAGTTTGACAAATCCTCATTTCTATATGTCAGCTTTATTTATACCCACACAAAACCCTGTCTCAAAAGACATCACAAAAGCAAGATAGATAAATAGATACACCTTACTGATAGCTCTGTTGCTTTAGTCTGATAGACTTGGATAATTTTGGAGGTGGTTAGTGAGATCATGTATGTACTGTAACAAAATAAAACACAGGGAAACAGGGCAAATGTAACATTTAGACTTCAAGAAAACAGAGGAAATACTGGATTGAGCTGGCACGGTACAAGAAGGATGCCACATCCGAAACACAACAGGAGTAGGATAAAATATCACCATGAACAGCAGATAGGGTGATGAGACTGAGATTAATAAAAGGAAAAGAAACATGAGCAGGTGAGAATATGGGTGTTGGCTCAGCTATGTAGACAAAGGACTGGATTTCTAATGGCTTGTTCCAATGTTACACTAACAGGCCAACAGTGAGGCCAAACCCTTCACTTCAATAGTTTTAAAAGATTCACACTGACATTTCTCTCATTGAGTGATTCTTTCTTTACATAGGCCTATTGAAAGGTTAAATTGAACTTATGAGTCAACCACATCTCACCAACATTTTCCTTACGTCAACTTGGTCAATCTTGTTCCCGAGGCTGGAATTTCTCTCTCTGGACTTTCCTGTTTTGTATCTATTCGTTCCTTCATTGCTTAAACCTTATATATACGTGACAACATGGAAACATTGACAAACACAATTATTGCTTAAAAAGATCATGGTCAATTGATAACAGGTTTTTATGATTTTTTTATGGACAATTTATTTTAGTGTATGCAATATCAGCATGATTCACTGTATAAACATGCAGGCATTACATTTTTGGTGTCAGTCATGTGAACTATCACATTACTGTTTGTGGTTCTTAAAGCTGAAAATGCCTTTCATCTGTCTCCTGTTCCCTTTTTTTGCAAAGCGGTCTTGTGCATGTGTGTTTATAATCCACACAGCTGTCTTGAAGCACGTTGACTGTGGTTGCAAATCAGCTCCATCACTGGAATATTGCAATTGCCTCTGTAGTAAGCACATCCTCAGAGGTATATCTGATAATCTTGCAGAGGATAATCTGAACTGTCAAAGAGTGGGCCTTCTTTAACAGCTCTCAAAAAACATACTTAACATTGTTTTATCAGCAGACCCCAAACTGAACATTATGGTTAATGAATTAACTTTTTTAAAATGTACACATATTCAATTTAAAAACCACACCATAGTGTCTTTATAGGTTACACATCAATTTATACGAGGATGTTGGATTTTTTTTGTTCTCCTTTATTCTTTCCAAAAGAACGGAAATGAAAAGCTACATCAAGTGTCCAATTAACTGGGAAAAGTACACTACTTTAGGAGAGTTTTATGAGAACTGCTTATAAACATGACTATGAACTGAGAAGATTATTTCAGAAGTTTGCTACAATAAAAATGACAAACTGCTTTTGTCTCAGACAACCCAGCTATAAAACATCACACAGTGGATTTTCATATATGATCAACAGTATATGTGATTGGTTTACATCACATTACATTACATTACATTACTACGCCTCCCTGCCTACTATCCCAGATAAGTCTATATGGATTTCTGTTATTGGAGTTTAATAACAGTTTATTTATAAGGGGTCTAAGAAGGAGTTAGAGGTCTAGAAGGAGTTAGAGTTACTTATGTTTGGTGTCTAATTGGCCCCAAACACAAGTAACATCATTACGTAAGATAACATACTGTATATTTCTTCAACTGTGAAATATTTCCTCATTTGTTAATAACAATGTAGTTATGGGTCATTTCTGTATATTTTGTCACTATCATGAAATGTGCAGGCCTATTCTGCGGCAAAGGTTGTGCAGATGGGTTTGAGGGACCCAAAAAGTTAGGAAGTAAAGCTCATGAGAATTATTAAAGTGTAAATGACTGAATCCAGCAATTTTAGTCAATAAAATACTTTTTATATAGTACTTATGTCTGACCACTAGATGTCCCCAGAGGGTTACAGGTGTCTGCCTTTAAGACATTATAGTGGTTTCCATTTAAAATGAAAAGCTGTCCAACCAGTTGAAGCAATAGCTCAGAAATGCCACTTATTAAATCCTTGTGGTCTGATCAGTTAAGCAGTCAGCACAATCAAAGCAATATTATTACATCACACATACTGTCACACAAGTGGCCTTTTTTTTAGCGCTGATTTAGATTTAATTGATTTCGGCTGGTGTCCTCAAGTGTCATAACTCGGTGTTCTGCAGCTGTTGAGAATTACACGGCAATTACACGGGCAAGAGGCTGTGCATGGGGTTGTGATTTGTGGCTCTTCACTGGAATGTCTCCCAGATGCCCCAAACCGTAACAGCTGGAATGAAATCAGAGCAATGATCTCATCTGTGCGAGGGGATGGAAAATAGGGGAACAAAAGGAAAAAAGAGAAGACAGAGGTGATGTAATGTGTATGTGTTAGACAGAGAGAGATGAGGAAAGGAGTGGATGGAGGTACAGAAAGGTCAAGTCATATAAAGTGGTGGATTCTGCACCCTGATCCACGGCCCCTTCTCTCTTATTGACAGAGCCCTTTGTGTTCCTGAGCAACAACAGATTTGTTTCCAGTACGGACAGTGGTGGCATTTAATCTGTTTTGGTAGGCTTTCTTGTAGTTGGTTCTTAGTTCTTAGTTGGCGTGTGTACGTGTGTGTCTATCTCTCTCTCTCTCTCTGTGTGTCTGTGTTTATGTAAATTCTCTTTGGAATCGCATAAAAAGATTTGTGGGAAAAAGAGAGATTGAAAATGTATACAGATTCTCAGATTCATGGATTTTTCTCCGACCGGGGACATCACATACTGTAGCGTAGTTCCGGCTCTTAACATTCCTCTTAGAACAGAACCACTCATCAATACAAAAGCAGATTTATTGTCTTAATAACAATGAAGTCAAACTGTAAAGTGAGGAATTCCAGCATTGTCCACTAATGTGTCTGAAAGCCATTCACGTTTTGACTAAATAGTGTTGAGGCAGAATCAAAGAAGAAAATTAACTGAACAGTGTGTTTGTACACTTGTCAGGAAACTGTAATGGCCTATTTCATTCCCATTCAATGCCTGTCATAAGGCATAAGACTCGAGTGCAATCAATGTGTCATGTTGTTCTTTATTGGGGCATAACACTTTAGCTACAGTATGTTTTCATCCATTTTTGCTTTTAGCCAGGGGTGGAGCAGCGATTTTAAAAGTGTGGGGGTTCTAGAGGTAGGACATGAGCAAGGCAACCCCCCGCCTTCGAGCCCTGTTTCAGTCTCAACATGCCAAATCAAAATTAATGCCATGCATTTTAACAATTTTTCCTACTAGATGTAACCACTGCTTCAGCTTACCATAAAATAATTACTGAGACCAAATGAATGTAACAACTCAGCAGAATTTATTTAGGGTCTCATAGCAGTTTACTACTTACATTAATTTGTATGAATCGCTGAATCACTGGAGCATAGCTATCCTTATTATACTTAAGATAATCACAGAGTATCTTTATTCTACTTCCTTACATGACATATGTCATGTCCTTATAGACATGAAATGAAAGGAAACTTACACTTCCATTAAAATGAAATGGATAGTTATAGATGCAAAACAAATTGAACTCTGCTAACAAATCAGTATCAGTAAAGAGTCATTTCTGAGTCCATGGACTAGTACAACTGTCCTCAATTTTTTTTTTTTAAAAAAGTGTCTCTTTTAGTAGGAATCCAAAGGGGACGTTTAATTGTCTTTAATTGGGAAATTAAATACCTAAAGTTGTCCAGGAGGTTTTGTATCAGCAAGCATCAGTTCCTCTCCAACAGCCACAGGGAAGAAGCAGTCCCTCTTCATCCAAAGTCCACCTCAAAGCTAAGAGGAGAAAATCACATAAGCAGGTAATTTGAGGCTAGTGAGTGCAGAGAGTGAGCAACCAGCTCTCACAGGCCACAGCTACAACCATCTGAGCCCTTTTTAAGCTCAATAATAAATAGTAATATTACTGTGGTCTAGCCTTAATACACTACACAAACTATAGCTCACCGCATCTTATATTAAATGCAAAACACACATTACTTCCTAACATAAGGAGTAAAACTATGACGTCTAAAGCAACATATTCCTTTGACATTTAGCTTAAAACAGCATGAACTATGTGAGTTTACATTCTGGACACAGAAGTAACTTGTACATATTCTTACCAATGTCTGCCAAGCATGGTGGCTAATTAGTGATTAGCTTAACTCACGATTAGCGATTAGCATGCTAATAAACATTAATTTGGTTAAGACTTTACCATAAGGAAGGCAACGCATGCCATAAGACAGACAGATGTTACACATCTTAAATATGAATGCTCACCTTTGTCTATGACTATTTAAAAACGACAATAGAGGTGATTTTAAAAACCAAATTTGCCACCTGGCTCACATTTAGGATAGCCTATTTCATTTATGTTCAATGATGTTAGCTGAGCTGACACGTAACATAACAAGACAAAGTTACAAAAGAAAATTCTACATTACTAAGTAGTTAAATAGCTGTTTCATACCACTGATCTGTTATTCTCTAATCTGTTATCACAGCCAGCGGTGAGTGACAGAAGCACCGTTGCTGAATGCACAAACATAACTTTACTGTACTTCAACTGTTACTCTTCCTTGGCCTGGTGGGTTGGTCAAATGGCTGTGATTGGCTGGATGGCTGTTCAATTAATCTAACTTGACCAATAGGTTTTTCATGTATGGGAAACTCTGTTTCGTTTCGTAAAGACTACCACAGAAAAAAGTGGGGGTGGGAAGGAATTATGTTTCTGTGAAAGTGCGGGTGACAACGGTGCATTTATGGATGGCAATGTCAGTCTGTTGGTCGGTTGATCCACAACTGGACCAGACTGAAATATCTGAACAATTACTGTATGGATTGCCATGAAATTTGTACAGATATTCATGGTCCACAGACTCCCTTCCCTCTAGCGTCACCATGAGGTGGACATTTTTGATGTTTAGTGAAATGTCAGAACAACTATTTGATGTGCAGCTATGACATTTGGTATACACATTCTTGTCCCCTTCAGGATGAATTGAAATAACTTTGGTTGCGCTTAAGCTTTTTCTTTAGCACAACTTTTAATTAGCACTTTTACTCTGGTGCTGTACTTTGGGTTTAGTAGCAGATGTTAGCATGCTAACATGCTAAACTGTGGTCAACATGGTAAGCATTGTACCTGCTGCCATTGTGAGTATGTGCATACTCATGTTAACATTTAGCTCATCAAATACACAGCTTTTCCACAATCAAACAAGAGGATTAAACATTTCCGAGTCAACCTGAATACTTGCGAAGTGTGCAGAATCAAAGATGTGAAAAGTGGATGCACTCAGCGACTATTGTCCTTTTGCTGACTGTATATTTGATCCTCAATAAAATGCTGAAAGATGGCACTTTCCTCTAAAGACTGCCGATTAATCTTTCAATTATCTCAATAATCAAAGATGCCTGCATTCACATTATAATCAGTAACCAGACTTTGACTTTGACAAAAAAACAGTCAAACCATCTCTTGAGAACTCAAGCAGAGGGGAACAAATTCATTCAGTAAATAAGAGAGTTCATTGAGTTCAATAAGTTTTAATGCTATTCTTCTGCTGCAGATGAATAGTTATTAATGAAACCAGCGTCCCACGGTGCTGCAGTCTCTATCGTCCTCTCTCAGGAAAATATAGGCTGGTGCCGCACCGTTTATCGTCCTCTCTCAGAGGAACAGGGTCAGTGAGGGGTAGCCTGCTGAAAAGAAGAGGTAGGTGGAGGGATTTTCTCTGGCATTATATCACCTTTTGCCAGACTGCCTGCAAAGTTTGTCTTCCAACACTGGAGAAAAGTCACTTCATTTAGTTTTGGCACAATTTTTCACACAAGGAGGAATCAAGCTTTAAAAAGATCAATGTGATCAAAGTGTCTATCAAATTGCCTGATGATTTGACTTTACAAAGAGGTCTTTTGTGTGTAACAAAGAGTGACTTTCTTTGTCCAAGGATTCTCAAGGAGAACTGATGATTTTTTCAATAGACAAGAGAGGAGGAAGGGGAACAATCAATCGAAAAATACAGTAACACCAGAAAGACAGGACATTGATTTTTTCCTATTGTGCAATGAGGAACAAGAGATTGCTACGAGGAAGTGCACACTGACAGCACTGTCATAAAGACAGGAAGGGAGAGGTATTCATTATTTCATGATTGATATCTTATCAAATACCATATGTTCTAATTGGTATTTTGAATTGCCTTGACTTGTGGAGGAGAGATGGCGGGTAGTTACCTTCTACCCTTTTTACATATTTCTGTTAATTATATAATTATAACACACACAAATACATGCATAGGATAAACTGTATTTATATAATTAATATATATCAATCTCAATGTTGTGGTATGTTCATATTATTGTTATTTTGTACTGTTGAAATATTTGGACAAATTATATTTTGACGCTTTGGCGACATTGTTCTCGAAACTTTCATGCCAGTAAAGCTTACTGAATTAAATTGAATTGAATTGAAAATTCATATGGCAGGTCGCAATAATCGGAATTGCATTTTCTCTACGTATAAAGTATTCTAAGTCTTGGATTATTTCAGTACTGGTACTGATGATATTAAAAAGTGCAGGATTAGTTTCAGTGGATCACACTGAGCCATTTTATTTAAACTCTGAATGTCTTTCCTTATTCCCAGGGAGGATAGTTTTTCCTTTCTAAGAGCCCATGGTGTGTGGGATATAGCTTTAGTCTGTGGGTGGTACTGTGATATGAAAAAGAGTTGGTTCATGCACAAGATGTTGTTTCTGTCTGACAAGTTATCTGTCTCATGAGGTCAGTGACTGTAGTTTGCGCTTGTGTGTTTGTGTATGTAGTGCGTGCACTTCAAATCAAAGAGGACGAATAAGCTTTGACTCACTGATCACTTCCTTTTAAGTGTTATTTTCAGCGTCTGCCCATAACACAGACTTCAGCTGGCCAAAATGACATGCTGGATATGCTTTGAACAAGTCAACCTTTGACATAGCTGTTATCTTCAAGTGTTAGGCTCAGCGCCAATCTCCACATGAAGTGTCACATTTCCTTTATTTTTGTGTATTTTCACTTTTTTTTCCTGTAATTAATGTGAGTCTTCCTGTTCTGGCGTCCTTATAGTGGCACAGGGCAAATGTCTGGACTCTCGTCAGGGATTCTGGCAGTCTGCCTGGGAGACTTTTTTTCAGCAGGAAGTAATGCCAGAGAAATCTGAGACAAAATGGGCTAATCCGTCCCGCTATGCGCCAAGTAGTGCACCACCTTGCCATAGCAATGTCAGATACTTTTTGCATGTACAGTCCTGATTATGAAAGGATGACAGACAAAGACAAAGAGAACAGCTCTACAAAGACAGCTTCACTCAAGTGTTTTTCAGTTGAAGCTGACAACAAACCTTGTGTTACCCTTTAATGTAATCTTATCTAAGGTGTGGGATTGCCAAATTTTTGTTTGCTTGTGCATGAGGATACATAGACATTTTTGCATTATCAGTTTTTGCTTCCAAGGGTTAGCCATTGACAATATTTCAGTGTCTCATATCCCTGTCTCTGATCACTACTGTGTGTTTTTTAACAGTGTCTTATCTGTAATTACAACTACAAAAGAGTGCATGGTGCAAAAGCGGTTCTTAGATGATGCTGCAGAAGTAGCAGAAGCTTGTAAGTACTTTTGATCCATATAGTGTGAACTGAAATCCTCATAAATCGTCTCGAGAGGTCGGTCAGCCTCTCGAGCTGAGTTTTAAACTGGTTCGGGACATACATTACAGGAAGGAAATTTTTCATTAGTCTTGGAGAACATGTGTCAGAGAAATATGAAATAACTTCTGGTGCTGCACAAGGGAGCTGCCTCGGGCCTTTGCTATTCTCATTCTATATGCTTCTGCTAGGTGATGTCATCAGAGAATATGATGTTAGCTTTCACAGCTATGCTGACGATACACAATTATACATATCAGTTGAACCAAGCGATCCACTTACTCTAAACTCCTTGACTGCCTGTCTGTCTGTAATCAATAAATGGATGAGTGATAACATCTTAAAATTAAACAGAAATTTTATTAATTGGCCCCAAAGCAAAAAGGGATGAGATCTTTAAAAGACTTGGCAACCTGACTCCTTTAATCAAACCAGAGGTAACAAGCCTAGGAGACATTTTAGATTCTGACTTGAGCTTCAAGTCCCATATAAACAAAGTGACTAAAACAGCATTCTTTCATCTCAGAAATATTGCCAAGGTTCGACCATTCCTAACTCAGCAAGATGCTGAAAAACTACTTGGACTATTGCAATGCACTTTTTACAGGTCTCCCTAAAAGGTCGAATGAAAGATGACAGCTTATTCAGAACTCCACAGCTAGACTGTTAACAAAAACAAAGAAGAGAGGGCATATCAAGCCAGTCTTGGCTAGACTACACTGGCTACCTGTGTCTGCCAGAATTTATTTTAAAGTACTCTTACTTGTTTATAAAGCTCTCAATGAGTTAGGGCCAAGCTACATCGCAGACTCCCTGTTACCTTATGTTCCTTCACGAGCCCTTAGATCTTCTACTGTAGGCTTGCTTGATACCCATAAGCCTACCCAAAAGAAGCAGTCTTGGTTGAAACACTAAAACACTTAAAGACATCTTTTTAATCTAGCTTTTCTGTAGTATGCTTTTTGTACCAAATCATACCATCTTTAAGACACTTTATTCCATTTTAAGGCATTTTTTATTCCTTTTCATGAATGATAGTCTTTTACTTAAGAATTTTAGCCATGTTTCCTTTTTAAAGCTATTCTTGTCCTCTCTTTTAATGTAATGCACTGTTTTTCATTTTTCTTGTTTGCCTCCTTTTATTCTACGCATGTATTCCTGTTTAATCTTCTTAATGTCTCTCGTTTGGTTTTTATCTTTTCAATGTGAAGCACTTTGAGCTGCATTCTTTTTTGTATGAAAGGTGCTATACAAATAAAGTTATTATTCTTATGATTATTATAATTTTAAATAAAGTTTTGAACACATTTTCATACTCTTCAAAGCCTCTTTACACGAAATTTACATAAGGATAATATGCACATTATTACATGTGAAAATACAATGCTACTGATGAGACTAATATGGATAAATGATAAATGTTAAACATGTATTTAACAGTGCAGCGGATGTAATCATTTTCACACCAGCTGGATTGAAGAGTGTTTGAGGAGCCTAGTAAAGTCTTTAAAACAGCAGTATGAGCTGTCAAATGACTTGCTTGGCTTACTGTTGCAAAGCTTTTTTGCAACTCTGTATTTATCTTTGACAGAAACATTGCTATGTCTGACTGTGAATGTAATAATCACTGAAAATGTCTTACAAACGATGATTACATGAACAGGCAACAACTGGGGCAAACTGCAGTGAAATACTGCAGTCCCAGAGAGACCTGGTGAGTGATGCTGAGCAGTTGTATGTCTGTGGAGAGACAGTTTATAGTGAGTGACAGAGAAAGAGAGGGAGAATAAGACGGTCTACAGTATTTGTTAGTCTGCACATTTGATTAAAGGTAGTGCTACATATCTCAGATGCATTCGGGTGTAATTTTGGATCAAAGAGGGGGATGCGTAATTGGTGGTCGTGCTGGCCAACACAATCAGTGTAATGGACTATTTTGGTCTAGTCACATTGCATTATCTGAGCTGCACAAGCTGATATGTGGAGCACTAGACCTGTGAAGCTATGCCAGTGGAATGTCCAATGTCCAATGACGCAGCCTCTTCAGAGACAGAGTCATGCCATGGCATTGTTTTCTCTGTATGTGCAAGTGTGCAAGAAGGACTCATAATTCATTAGAATTATAGAATCTATTAAAATAGGGAAACGGATGTGCTGGTGGATCACGTCCAAGTTGTCTAAAAATTCTCCAGGAAAGAGTGCCAGTGTAAGAACATTAATGACCTTTAGCTCCACTTAACACTTTTACATGTATAGTTTCCTTATCTGATTTAAACTAAACAAAAACATGTTTGGGTTTACATTTCATTCAAAAAAGCAAAACAGAAAATGCAGTATAGCAGAAAAAGTAGGAGAGGGAAAAGGGGTGTTACTACTATGCCATACAAATCAGTGTCAGGAAACAACATTGCCACTCGGGGACAGGCGTATCATTGAATCTAGACATCATACAGAATGTTATCCAACTCTGAGCTGTGGAGTCCATCTTTCCTTTTTTGGGGAATTTCTTCGCCAAACTCAACAAGAAATGTTATTTAAAGTCCCCCCCTCCACTCAAAAATGAGTTTGTTTATTTTTTCTTTAATTTGAAACTAGAAGGCTGTTTTCACATTCATCTGCTGAAGCGAAAAAGTTTCTCTGCGCTCACTGAAAATTTTTAGTTTAAGGTGTGCACCTACTAGCACGATTTGTGACATAACAACTAGTTTGGATCCAATTGTGGTCCAGCATGCAACTTATACAATTGTGATGTGGAAACTTAAAATTTCCAAACTTCTGTCCAGCAGTTAAACTTTTACATTTGCATATTCAGAGATTCTGTATTTTTACATGTGGGAGAAGGAGAAGATGTTTTAAGAATTTTTTACATTAATTAACTTATTTTCTTGGAAAACTACATCAGATACAATTTGTTATTGCAATATGCAATATTTTTATATTTCTTTATATTTCTTAAAATCCTTACTGTCCATACCCAAATACATACGCCTATGCTCTAGTTACTGTACATAAGGGGTCTTAGTATGAGTCATCATGGTTTTGTCATTCCCTGACTGAATTTGGAAATAATGAAAACAGGGTTAAAAAATGAAATATTTCTAAAAAGAACAACATTCTTTCAAAAGCTGTGATGTATTCCTGCAATAAGGACAGTTAAGTCAAGAGACAACAAAGAAAACATGTTCCCATGGTCATAACTCATGTAAGTTCTAGTCAACTTAAACTCTCCCCTTACATGAACTCCGCTCTCTGCTGTTTCAGACGTTTTCATGTCATTATTTATTTTTTTATACCTCTCTCCTACCCTGTTTTTTTTTTTTTTTTTTTAAAAACTGCCACTCACTCCACTGTGTTCAAATGAGCATGTATTTAGTTCATCTAAAAATTTTAGTTTGTCTGCATGTTACCACAAATATGTTGAGCTAAGTCAGGTGTTCGCGTTCCCAACACAGGGAATATAATTATATTTTCTCTCAAGGTAGAGTGTCCCAGTACTGTTCTTTCCCGTCAGCTATATTTTGGCCGTGCACACATAATTCAAGTGTGTGCTGTTGGCCACAGTGGTGACGTCTGTGCTCTTGACTCATATCAGCTGCTCACCCAGTAGTGACAGTGGGGTGCTGTTTCCATCCCCTCTTGGGAGTGGCTGCAACTGCGCTGAAAGTGTTTAAACACTGATTCTGGGGCATGAATGCTCAGTCAGTTCAGTGTTGGAGCAGCATAGCCTGGCTCCTTACATGTCTACCTTCAGGAACTTATGATTTAGAAAGAACTGTGAAGTTCTGTTTAGGTTGCATATTTGTTGATATGTTATGTGGTTGTACAGCATGAAGTTTTAATAGTTATGCCAACCACTTTAATGTGCCTTTGCCACACTCACACATCTCCAATAGTACGTGTCCCTCATACGACAAGCTTGGAAAACTTACTGTTACTCTGTGACATTAAAATCAACTTCAAAGCCTTTCAGACTTGCTTTAGATTAGTAATCCATCACAATAAACATTTTTTTTTATATCACTTTGTGGTACCGCAGCTGCAAGCACTCTACCACAAAATGCACACAACACAGTCATCACATATTGCATTGCTGAGATATAATATGTTGTTGTTTGCTGATAAATGGCAGCCAGCTTTCAATGAGTGAGCCAAGCTAAGTAGTCAGAAATTCAAAGTTATCATGTTAGTTTTTTGTTTTGTTTGTTTTTAGATAGAGTATCTAGAGTAAAGAGATAGCTTAGTATTCTCAGATTTCATTTTGAAAACGTATTTGTGTTGTTATGAAAAACTGGTGAAAAGAACATTAATGGTAAAAATTCAGGTAAGTTAATGAATTTTAAAATGTGTCTCTCTTTTGACTTTCTTATCAGAACTCTCGTGCATTACATGTAGCGTTTTTGCATTTGCTTCCTATTTTCTCATCACTCTAAAGTGTTACAGTGTCTTGCAGCAGGAACAGCTATTCTCGGGTTTCACACTTAATTAAGGCCTACTGCTTAATTTATGATTCAACATACAAATGATTAGATTATTTCAACCACACACCAAGCAGAATACTTGCTTTACCATCCAGTCATAACCCATTTTTTGATAAAATGTTGCACTCTGCGGTGCTTTGCATTTGGTTATTTGTTTTTTTTAGGTGTTTGTGGGTTTTGTACTATTTTTATATATTTTTTGTAACCACTGGTCATGTTATCTTCTTGCCGTTATACAAAGTCTGCTTCATGTGTGCATCTGTGATCTTGCTGCTATAGCAACTGCTGTCAGGGAGAGACTTACATTCTGTGTAATTTGTGTTTCAAAACAAGAAGGCATCAGGCAGAATCAGTTGTAATTTACTGTAATATTTGCAGTAGCCCTCCACCTAAAACACAGTTTTGTATCTGTTTTTGTCAGACACAAAGAAATAATACTCAACCACTCTGCAGGCCTTAGGATAATAATATTGACATTGGACAACTTTTATTTTAAATTCTAAACTTAGCTCAGTATTGGTCTAGGTCAAAAGCTGTTAAAATTAACAGTTTCAGCTGTTATTATAAGATGTGTGGAGATGAAAAGATGAGTGGAGAAAGGAGAAAGTGAACCTGAAACATTCTACCTCTTTGTTGGTTCTCCCACTCACAGGTTCTTTGGGATGCGGTTTTGTCTTTGCTAAATATCCCCATTTATATGCAGGTGAGTGAGCAGGTGGATGCTAGTCTATTATCCCTTTGATTTATATTTCGTAAACAACACGTCAGAGATGATGGTGGAGATGGAGAGCAATCAGATTCTATAATTATATCAGCTCTCTTCCGGAACACAACGCTAATATTAGAGATTCTGCTAATGCATCTTTCAGTTAAATTCTGAATTAAAAAGCTGCATTATTCATCACCCTTGATCTAGCACAGAACCTGTGTGAAAAAAAAATGAAGCCTATCATTCATTTCAATTCAATTCAATTCATTTCTTAATAGGAGCCATTTTTCTGAACTGAACTCATCTGAAGTGAAATACAGTATAGTACTGAGATATCTTAATACTGTTCTATTGGATGTTACAAAGTATTAATAGATATCTTTAAAGGTGTATTTTTTAAAAGAAAATAATCACCTCTGTTGAACATCGGATTTCCTTCAAAAACAGATTCAGCACCTTACTAAATATACTAACTATAAACATTATATTTAAAATGTTAGATAACTGGTAGTCAAATCAAGTCAATTTTGTTTAGCCCAATATCACAAATCACAAATTTGCCTCAGGGGGCTTTACAATCTGTACAGCAGTACAACATCCTCTGTCCTTAGACCCTTGATTTGGATCAGGAAAAACTCCCTAAAAAAAAAAAACCCATTAACAGGGAAAAAAATGGAGGAAACCTCAGGAAGAGCATCAGAGGAGGGACTTCTCTCACTGGACGGACATACATGGTAGACACTGGTAGTTGGAGCACTTCCAAGGCTTAGATAAGCATGAAACATTCCCAGTTGAATCATCAGTACTAAAGATGAACAAATGTGTTCTAAGTTTCTACATGACTTGGGACAATTAACTCTTCCTATAAAAGCTGCCCTTAGCATTCATCCTTATGGGTTGTCCAAGAATTAGCTCTGGGCAGAAGACATAAAACGGTTTGGAGGAGTCAGTCAATAAAAACGCTTGTCTTTCCAAAGTGCAGTGGTTGTGTTTCGTGGATCAAATTTCTTTCGGAGAGGAGTGTCGTATATGCAATAACTCTAAGCTCTGTGACATTTTTCTGTGGCGTGCTTTATTAACTGTGGCCGAGTTGAGGCAGGCCACGACATATATCAGTACTCTAATGCAAACAGTACTACTCCTGAAGTAGCTACTAGGTTATAGCAAACAACTTTATCTACTAACTTCTGCTGCTAAAACAATTTTGGGATGTAACTACTTTTACATTTTATTTCAGCCACTGACAAAAGAGGCAGGACATCACTATTACTACCCAAACAGCTTAAACTAACTCAGCCAGGGAGGCAATGTAAAAGTTAGAAGAACTCCTAGTGAATGTTTTGCTAACGAAACAAGCAGAGCTAGTTGCAGCCTTTGAGGGGTAACAGAGAAGAAGTCATGAGCTAATCTAACACTATTAGTGATAACCTGCACATAAAATACAGGTAGGTAAGGTTTTCTAAATGAAATGTTCAGTTATGCTCTCTGTTATCCCGTTTCATCGAAGAAAGTGTTGGTAAAAATTGTGTATGTGTGTGACAGAAAACATTAATTGTTACGTGCTGCTTCTGGTGAAGGAGCCAGCGTATTATTAACTCAGAGAATCTTACTTATTTCATAGAATTAAGTGGGAGGAAAACTGTCAAAGACTGCTTTCACTGAAACAAACATAAATCAATGTGTGTGGAAATACTGTTGCTAAGCAAAGAGGACCTTTAAAGTGTATTTCCCCTGAAATCTATTTCTTATATAGCAAACACTAACCTGAAACAATGACTCTTGGAACATGCTGAGCATACGGATGCACAGCAAGTCAATGATTACAATGTGGAGTGGTTTGAAAAGTTTCCATATTCATGTAATAGTGTTTTCTTTCCTCTAAAACCTGTTTCCCTTGGAATACATTGTAACAGACTTTATCAAAGCTGACTACAACCACTTTCGCCTGGTCACTAATTGGTAATGTTGGCTTACATCACCACTTAAGCAAAAAATATTCATGTGAAGTTGGGGAATGATCTAACGTTGTGAAATAAATTAAACAAATGCAGCACCAGATGCTAAGTTAACAGATTTCAGCCTCGCTGTCATATCACTGAACTCATTAATATCTGGAGAAATCAAAGAGAAAATGATGAGTGAGCTCTCAAACTCGATTAGCACCTAAATTTTTAAACACAAATGTATGACAGCCTGAAATGATAGTTGTACAAATTTCATAAAGTGCAATAAAAGGGCGCATTAGAGTCATCATTCAGTCTTTTTGGTGTACAAAAGCAACTACATCATTGGCAAAATGAGTACAGAATTTTTCATTGCATTTTCATTAAGTGGTCTACACATACTACAGCACTCTCAGTACAAACCCGGTCCAAGCAGCAAGGTCACATTGATCATATTTGACATAAAGTGACATGCTGGATAATGAAACAGCTCCTTGTTGTTAATAACACATGCTTCTGCTTATCTGAACTATAAAACAGAACCTCTCTGTCTCTATCACTCTATCACGTCTGGCTCCCTCTTCTCCTTCATGCCTCTCCTGAATGGGAGATGTGCATGCACTAGCGTCTTTTAGCAATTCAGCTGCCCACACACAGTTGCTACAAAACAATTGTAGTCAAGAGCTGAACTAAGAGGTTTTATGATTTAACAACTCAGTTTTCCCCTGTTGGTTCTTAAAATCCTAATCTGTTGAAGAACAGGCTGATAACATGGCAATACATTGTGTGAAATTAACCGAGTGCACTGTCCTTGGAGTCAACATGTTCTCATTTCAGTGCTCTATTATCAGAGATTGCAATGCTTAGAACTGTAGATCGGCATCCTCTTAAGACCAAAGTTAAAGGATAATTCCAATTAAGAACAACTCGGCCATCATTTTTATCAGTTATGATAAGTTTGTACTCACCAAGTGATTTTTGAGGTCTGGGAACATGACATCTTGGAACTCAACATCATTACATTGTACTTTCCTGGCGCCGGCCGGGTGGCTGCCAGCAACAGTTGGTCTTTGTTTTTCTGATCTTTATTCTAAATTATTACTATTTATCTATTTATTGTTTTATTAATGTACAGTTTAGTTTGGTTTTAGCTTAAGTTTTGTCCCACAATGGACGGATGGCTTTTTTTTTGCCTTTGACTTTGCTGTTTTCTTTATCATAGCGTTACTTTTGGCAACCCACTCACCTGCACTCACACAACAGTATGGAGTTTACAGAGCCATTGTTTACTCCAGGGATCAGCTGTTGTTCCTCCAACCGGGTGACTTGGCTAGCGAGAGACCTTAAATCCCCAAGGAGTTGAGAGGGAAATAAAGGGGATACAGGACAGGAGCAAAATGCAGGGCTAAGAAAAGGAGATACAAGCCATATCTGCCTTCCATCATCATGAAAGAGCGCTGGCTAACAAGATAGATGAGCTAGCAGCCCTGGCAAGGAGTCAGAGGCAGTATCGTGAGAGCAGTGTTTTGTGTTTCACAGAGACATGGCTACATGAGGATATCTCTGACTCCATTGTGTCTGTGGACGACTTCCAGATGGTCAGGGCCGACAGTAGCAGCAGGGAGAGTGGCAAGAGGAAAGGTGGGGGACTTGCTATTCTTGTTAACAACAACCCTGGACATATCACGGTTAAAGATTGTGTGTGTTGCCCGGACATTGAACTGCTTGACTAGGTCTATGACCATAATTTTCTCATACAGTAGTGCTGGTTTTCAATGCGCCTCCATCGACCAACGTGTCACGTGCAACCGTTGTCATCCACTCACTCACTGCGAGACTACAGACGCTGCACCCGAGTGTGTTCATCGCAATCTCGGGAGACTTCAACCACATCACTCTTGCTGCAACACAGCCCACATTCAAGCAGTTTGTGGACTGTCCAACCAGGGGAATTAAGGCACTAGACCTGCTGTATGTCAATGTTAAGGAGTCATACAGCTGCATAGCCCTCCCTCCCCGTGGTAGATCTGATCACAATATGGTTCACCTTCTGCCACTGTATAAGCCTCTGGACACAGGAGGCTAATGAGGCTCTTCAGGGCTGCTTTGAGGCAACGAACTGAGATGTGCTCTGTGATTCACACAGGGAGGACATTGGTGGACTCACAGATTGCATAACAGGGTATCAACTTCTGTGTGGATAACACTGTTCAAACAGAATCTGTACACTGTTTCCCCAACAACAAAACATAGGTCACCATTGACATCAAAGCCTTACTGACAGAAGAAGAGGGCCTTCAGAGACAGGGAGGAGGTGAAACCGGTGCATAAAGAACTTGATGTGAGGATTAGGCATGGCAAGGACAGCTACAAGAGGAAGCTGGAACCGAAACTCCAGCAGAACAGCATGAAGGACGTGTGGTCATTGGATACAAGAAGACTGGTAGCCAGGTGACAGAGGGAGACCGGACCTCACAGCTTGGTAAAAACCTGGTAAAACCATTATTTGACCACATACAGTTTGCCTACCAGCCAAAGTTGGGAGTGGAAGGTGCCATCACCTTCATCCTTTACTGTGCATATACACACCTGGATGGGGTGAGTAGCACAGTGAGAGTCATGTTCTTTGACTTCTCCAGTGCGTTCAATACCATCTGGCCTGCCCTGCTGGAGAGAAAACTAACAGCGATGCAGATGGTCGCTCCCCTGGTATCCTGGATCCTTGACTACCTGACTGGATGGCCACAGTTTGTCAGACTGCAGAACAGCATGTCTGACACTGTGGTGAGCAGCACAGGGGCTCCACAGGGGATGGTCATGTCTCCCTTTCTGTTCATCCTCTACACTGCAGACTTCAAATACAACTCTGAGTCCTGCCACTTACAGAAGTTCTCGGACAACCGACAATCGTGGGTTGTATCAGTGAATGGAAGGAAGGGGTGGACATCCAACAGGGGGTGTTGTGGACTGATTCAATGGTGCGGCTTGAAAAACCTGCAGCTTAACGCCAGAAAGACAAAGGAGTTAGTGGCGGACTTTGGTAAGTGGAAATCACCCCCCACACCTATTCCCATCCATGAGGTGAATGTGGAGACAGTTCAGGACTATAAGTACCTGGGAGACTACCTAGATATCAAGCTGGGCCAAGAACAACAATGCTGTGTACAAGAGGGGCCAGAGCCATCTCTACTTCCTGTGGAGGCTCTGGTCATTCAGAGTCTGCAGTACTATGCTGAGAATGTTCTACCAATCTTTAGTGGCCAGTGCTGTTTTCTGTGCTGTGTGTTGGGGCAGCGGGGTGAGAGCAGTAGACATAAACAGAATCAACAAGCTCACCAGGAAGGCGGTCCTGGGGGTAGTACTTGATTCTGTGATGGTGGAATGAACTGCAGAACATCATGGGTAATGACTCTCACTCACTCCATCATGCACTCCATCATAGACTGATGGCAGTGACCTTGGTTTCTTGGTGATTGGACCATTACTATTCTGTGGGATTATTCAATTCTAGAACTAATCATTGGACACTTTACTTTTACCATAGAACTTTCTGATACGTAGATTTATTTATTTTATTTATTAAATTTTAGTTTGGTCAATTTGTTTACTTATGGACCTGACCACTGCACAGATTACACATTTGGTACAGTTATTGATATTGCAGTTGATTGTTCTCTACCTTGTTTGATACTGATATATATTTTTTCTCTTTTTCTTTTTTCTACTGATATTGATGTTGTAGTTGATCGTTCTCTATGGAGGTATAATGCATTCACTTGAGAAAAAAAGCCCTGTTTTTATAGGAGATAATTATCTCATAAATACTGAGAAAAGTATTCATGAAAAAAAAAATTGCTCTGTTTTTCTGAACTAACAAGATAATTATCTCATAAAGTCTGAGAAAGGTTTGCATGGAAAAAAAATTCTGCTCTGTTTTTCTGAATTAATGAGATACCTCAAAATCCCAAGAGAAGTTCTCATTCCTACTTGAGAGCTTGAAGCAAACATGTCCTGCCTGTTTAGTTTAATCCAGTTTTATTTTGGTTTGAAACATTGGGAGATATTTGGGTCTTTAAGTAATATAGATGGTATTGTTATTAGTTTGTTGATTGCACAGGCACATCAGCTTTCATTAAAACCCAAAGATAGATTAAACAAACACACCAGACTGCCAACAGAGATAAGAGGTTATTTTAGATTGCAATTCCCACAAACAGGACCAATGGGATGACTTGACATTAATACTATTAGAGAGGACATCTTGACCAGCAGTCTTTAGGATTTATCTGATAACCCACTGGCAAAATAAAACATGAGAAAAAGTACAATTATGTTCATAAAAGAACACAGAAAAAAACATGTAAGAAAACACTTACAGGTATCTTTCAGGACATTCGCCTCACTCAGAGGCTGCCATCACTATAATTACACTACTTGAGGCACAACTGAAGTCAGACGGCAGCGTTACACAGTCAGGATTTTGCGGTTAATTCGTTAATTCAGAAAAACAGAGCAGAATTTTTTTTTTCTGTGAAAACTTTTCTCAGAATTTCAGAGATAATTATCTGGTTAATTTAGAAAAACAGGATTTTTTTTTCTCAAGTGAATGCATTACGCTTCCGTACTGCCGCATTTGATACTGATATATATTTTTCTTTTTCTCCACCTCATACTATGCTATCTTGCAACTGTTGCACACCCTTTTCCCTCTGGATCAATAAAGTACTAGCTTACCTTACCTTACAATGAAGTCTGACAGGAAAAGGAATACAAGCTATCAAACACTCACACATGTTGTAAACAAGCCAACAGTTTAGCCAAATTATTTAAACCACTTTATTAACAGTTTATTTACAGACTTGACCGTTCATTATGATTCGTAGTCATCCATGAACAGACTAGCGCATAGCACCTTAGCTGCTGTGACTTAGCTTATCTCAAAACATACAATGAACTCCTACCCAGAAGTCGCTGCTTAAATGCAACACATATGCTGTTCACTGGCTTCAAAATTAAACCAGGATGTTTACAGCTGACAGTTCAGGAACTGCCTTCGTTTTCTCTTTCAGATAAATTTGACTAATCTGGTTGTTTGTCAAACACCTTTCTGGTTGTCTGACTCATGTTTCTTGCTCTGTTGGACTTCCTTTTAGTGACATCGACATGGGAGTATAATGTTTACAATGATTATACCTGAAAGGAATGATCAAAACTATATAACAATGAGGCTGGGGTTAGAATAAACCAAAGCTGTCCTCTGGGTGAACGTCTGCTATCCTCTGTGTCCTTCAACAGCATAGTTAGAGCAACCACTAAGTGAATGAACAAGCTCCTGCATGACAGCATGACACTGTATTGGGCGGTATGACATTTTCTATTGTTTTGGATCTCTACTCCAACACATTGAGATTGAAAACAATGACTATGACTGTAGGTGTTTCTGTTGTTTGAAACGCTATTACTCCTACGTTACCATTCGTACTGTTCAGCCAACAGATAGGAGCATAGCCTCTCTAATAATGTCCTGTTTGCCATGCTTTGTCAGAGCTCTAATGACGTCAATTCTGTAAAGAAAAGTGTATTATGCAATGTATCAAAGTGTATCAAAGTGGCACATCAAAGCACTGAAAAAGGTACAAATCAAAAGCCCTTGATGACTAAATGCTTACCTTGCCAGAAGCTGCAAAGCCATCCAGCAGCAGTTCCTGTCTTCATTCATCAGATATGTAGCGATGTTTGTGGTCCAACCTGACTTTTGTGTACACATACATAATGGGCTTCATGCAAGGACCACTCGTATGAACAGATTCGTTGTTAAGATGTACGTACGAGTGGCTTATTCTCTAACTATTACTACCACTGACACTCCTATGTTTTTGTCTACTGATTTCTGTAAGGAGGACTTGAAGCTGCACAGTGTTTTTACTCTTTATACTCTCTACGGGAACTTTGTTGTGAATGAAACTTTCCTACAAACGGAGTGGGACATGGAGCCTTATACAGCAATTTTAGGGGCATTGATTATGCTAATGATCAAATCTCACCAATGCGCACCTAGTCATGATCAGGTGGCACTCACCAGGGTGAAATGAGCGATTTATGACATGTCCAGGCAATAACAGAGTTTGTTGAATCTGACTTGGAACAGTAAAGCAAATCTCCCAGAAAAAAGTAAGTGAAGAAAAAAATACAAAAATGTTCTTGCATGAGACCAAATGTGGGCTTATGGTTTATTGAGATGATGATGCCACCTGAACTACCTTCTATTGCATCATGTACTGTACAGTATGTCAGCCATGTCATGGGTTAACTGAAGAGCAGGAAACATGGAGGCATCTCTGGAAGGCCTTTGGAGGTGACATAACTGCAGGTACAGTATAACAGCTGAAATACACCAGGCATGGACACAGCATGTCACATATATCCAGTATTTTAGCCGTTAGATTCAAAGCTCAACCAAACATGTTCTAAATCTAGATTTGGATATTGACAGATGCTTTTTTGTCAGTTTGATACAGATAAAATGAAGGGATGAACTTCATTACAGTTTTCACAAAGCGAGGCAAGACAGATCAGAACAGTCAGTCTCCTATCTGTTAGATGAATAGTGTCTTCGTTCAGGCTGGTGACTCTACTTGCCTACTGCTTTTGGTTTCCGTAAAAAAGAACTGCCAACTGACTGAATGAACCACAGCGTCCGCACGCAGGTCAAAATGAACCAGGAACTCTAAAAGGAATAGAGAACCAATTTCTTTGACTCCATATTTATACATCAGGCTTGTGTTCAAATTGCCACGAGGCCAGGCCACCTGTAGAGGCTGTACTGGAACCGTGTCCTTTTAAAAAATATATTACTTTATGTTTAAAGATTGATCTAATTTGTCCATTGGAGTTGCTATTGGACATTTCTTTCAGGAACCAGACTTTAATAATTTACCCTGGAATTTTTTAAATGACAATTCTGCCCAATATTACTTGACAAAGTACAATGTTCCACAATAGATTGCAAGCACAAAATCTCTGTGTTATCTGTGCTGCATGAGAAAGCAATTAGCAGTTACCCTGCCTTGCATTTGATAAAGTAAACTCATTTTAGCTGCAGAATTTTTTTTTTACAACTATATAATATCATTGTTTTTGGTATTATTTGTTCTGATGTTTAGTTTTTACAGTTAGATGCTTTGCACACAGTACTGGACTGGTGCCCTCAGTTAGGATTATTTGGGCATTTACTTACAACAATGAAAACATATATCCAATATCAGATAGACTGAATCAATAACATTTGATTCAACATTATTTTCACATGGGACAGAACACATATTGGATACACATATACAGTAAATCAAATGATTTTCAAATGTTATTCCGTTTTTACACACACCTTTTAAAAGTGAAAATAGGAAAATATTGAGGCTCATAACAGCATACTGCATGTTAATGCCCTTTTGCACACTATGACTGTGATTGTCTTGACTAAAATTTGTTAGGGGAACATGACAGCACAGGTACTCCGTGGTTGACTTAAAGGTAGCAAATGTTCTGTACCTGCTACCAAAATAGAAGTCCTGTTATCTGCTACTAGCCAGCTCTGTTAGCCAGAGCTATGACTTGGAAATGCATGAAAATCATCCCTGGCTCTGTTTATGTCTTTGGTGGAAAAACAAAGATGAAGTCATTAACTGGTTTTGCAGCTTTACATAGGGGCTAGTTTCAAGCACTGTAAAATCCAAGTTCAAGTTCAAATCTAGACATTTGGGAGGCAGTTGGTAAGCAGTATGAATAATAATGTAATACTCCCTGTCCTCTTACTAATGGCAGCATTTTAAAAGAATATTTCCTTGACTTTAGGAAAGGCCATGCTTTCAGGGAGTTGTTAATTGTTGCTCTTTTGTCATTTTGCTTTTTAGCCCCCCTCTAAGTAGAGGACGGACAAGGTCAGAGCTGGTCTTTTCCTAACCCTCTGCTCTTTGTGTGCATCTATGTGGGCATGGCAACCAGCGACAACCAGCAATAAAGGTGAGTGAATAAGAAAGGAGTGACTCATCCTCATCCACCAACCTCATCCAACCAAATGTGCAAATCAATTTAAAGAAAAAGCTTGATTTTTTCTTTAATGTCACAGCAAACATTACCCCAGACACACCAGCAGATTAATTTATTGACGAAAGAATGAAAACTATGAAAACTGAGTCAAAAACAACACAATTAAAACCTTTATATCTAATGTTTTCACATCTCTCTGCATAGTATACTATATTCTGTTAACCTCAAAACAAGCTGTCTGTATTTCCACTCATTAATGTGCTGTTTTTACTGTGTCAATAATATGTGCAGAAAAACAGAATTGCCAGAGGTTGGTTCATCATTAAACACCAGTGTTTGAAACACTTGAGAACACACTGGGTGTTAAGCAATAAAACACCCATATTAAGCTAACTTTTTTTTTTACATGACTCATGTCTGTAAAGACTAATACATCTATCAGGGCAACTTTCTCGCTCAAAGTTTTAAGGTTGACACTATTTCTAGTTCCATTGTTATTGAAAGTAAATGTATGTTGCATAGAAATCTCTGCAATTTAAGGCTGCCTTGCTTTACACCTGCAGGAGGAAAGATAGCATGTGGTAAAAGAGCATGTCTCTAACACAATTACCAAAGCACTCTCCAATTTGAGAGCTTCACTCAGGCATATGTTCATAGTTGGCTTCATTAAATACAGCTTTCTGATGCAGCTTTCCTTTAAACAAACACACATTTTCAACTATTTACAAATTTGAATGTTCAGTTCAGTTTAAAAAAATATTTCAACTTCAGCATATATATATGCTATACATGATAGGTATGTACAGTATGTACACAAGCCCCTACACATGGCCTACATACAGTTGTCGCATGTATACACAATCGAATGTTTCAGAGGTGTAAGTTACCTGAACACTTTGTTGTAGTGGTTTACAGTTTGGTTTCAGACACCAAGAACTCAGCAGACCAGCCAGACCTGTTCACACCTTTCTATTCCTGTCTGCTGGTTACTCACATAGTGTTCCAGGTCATAAATGCTGGAGTGAAGCCTTCAGACAGAGGTTGTGACTGACAGATATATTTTTTGCCAATAATACACTGACATAAGACCGCTAAAGTCAGACCATGAGTTCCTTTGTATTATAAAATAAAGCATATTAAGGCAAATCATACTCAAGGCTATAACAGTAAAAGGTTTTGCCTTTATTAAATGCATTTATTAAGTATCTTATCCTATAGTATCTTATACAAGTAACTTGATTAGGTATCAAGTTACTTGTATAAGATTAGCTACAGTAAAATGTAACGTTAACATTCAGTCAAGAAGACTGTAACGTTTGTTTTCCAAACTTATTTTAGACATTTACATTTCTCAGCCTTTTCATTCTTGCTTTTGTTGTCAGTTGATGAATAAGGACCCTTGACTGGAGAAAATTTTGAAAGAGAAAATTGCTTTTAGAAATGTATTCCAAGAGCACAAAAAACATTTCAGTCATTGAAGGTTATTGGTTATTTTTTCACCACTCTATAACTTTAAATCTAGTAACCAAAACTGAAAAGCCTTTATGGCGGCCTTTACTTTACGTGTTTTTGTATAATATCACATTGTTGCTTATGAGTTAAAGAAAAACACAGAATGTCAAATTCATGTTAAGCTTATGACCATTGCATTTGCTCTTCAAAGTGCAGAAATAACCAAAGCACTGATAAATGGGGTACATGTATACTGCATACCCAGAGTACTGTATTCCCAGATTTTAAACTCAGTGACTGTAATTTCTTTAATACTGTCATGTGATGAGAAGAGAAGTAGCCCGCGGTATAAATAGTCTGTCTGTCTGGGAGTAATTTTGGCCCCATGCTGTCCTGGTCTGAACTGCCAGCTATCAGGAACACTCAGGGGTACCAGGTTTCATTTCATCAAAATGCATATGGTGTCTGCTAGTGACAAACTGGTATCATGTGCCCAAGAACAGGGAGATAAGGTGTTATACACCACTCAAATGAAGGCATGCAGAGACATAGACATACCAACACATAACCAAGGGCCAAACATGTGTGCAAAATTTGCATTTGCTGGCAAACACACATACACCTGTGTGTTTGTGAATTTGAATGAAACTGTTGCATGACTCAGCCTGCGCTTCACACGCAGCACGTGTCTTTAGCCTTGCCTTGAATTGGAAATCCTCGACACAGCAGCACCATTTGATGACAAAACTTGAATGCGCCACTTGAAACCATCCATATGAAATGTGGGTATGTGCGTTTAAGAATCAGCCAAGTGTAACATAAAAGCTTGCATTGAATGTGAAAACTGTGTTCTGCAAACTTTTTCACTTTATTATGAGAGATGTGAGAAGTTTCTTTATGTAGAATGCACACAATGCTCCATTTCTGCATGATTCAAACTCATCAGTAAAAATTTGCCACTCCAGAGGCATCAGTCCGCAGTAAACAACACCCCTGAAACACTGCCAGCGTTGTTTCTTGTCATGTGGGTGATAAAGAACCACTTTCTCTGTCTGTGAATGCATAGCACAAGTGAAATGGGTCTTATCCCCAGTTCTTATGAATTCCACTGAACAGAAACATGTCATCAGCTTGCCGTTAGCAAAGATAGTTTAGCTGAATTCACTGTCCACATGAATTCCCCAACACAAGTTCCCCTTCCTTTAAACCAAACAGTTGGCACATCATAGTCACTTTGCCTCCAGGAAATGAATGCACAGAATTTCTTCCCTGCGTCTTTTTCCCTCTCTCATTCTCTCAAGGTTTCTCTCACTATAACAGTGCTTCTTTCTCTCCTCAGCTTAAGAACCTTTCTCACACTAGCGTGGGCCCCTTCACCCCTCAGTCAGACTCTCTGCCCATGAATTCCCTGAACAAAGCTCATTTAGGACCCCTGTGACCACAGAGATCATTAAAAGCTGCCCATCCATCTGCCCGTATCTTTGTGTATGCTTGTCATGCTTGGCACATTTTTGTGACCAAAAGTTCACCTCCAGGGTGCAATGGCAGAAAACTGTGTATCCCACCTTTTGCTATCTGTAGACTTTCTTTGTTGTTCTGCCAATTTATCTGTCTCCCTCTGGAAAGTAAAAGACCAGTGTGATTGAGGGTCACAGTGGTGAATCAGCATTTCCAAACAAAACAGGCAGAGCAGAGTGATTCACCACTTTGACCAGACCCTAATCAGTGGATGACCTTGTACTTTTGCCACTGTGTAGGTTGACCATTATGGCCCCCATACTGTATGTGAGCTCAGCCATATTTCTTTTCTTTCCTGTTTGAGGTTTGTGTGTTCCGGCAACGATGGGCGGCCATGGGAAACCAGCGTCATAGAGGGACCTGGCAAGGTATTCAGGGGCCAGTTGAGCACTTCCACTAACAGCCAGGGCT
This sequence comes from Thunnus albacares, assembly GCF_914725855.1. Lineage (NCBI taxonomy): Eukaryota > Metazoa > Chordata > Actinopteri > Scombriformes > Scombridae > Thunnus > Thunnus albacares. Next base: position 10,986,744 of record NC_058115.1, on the reverse strand, counting down.
GCTGTGATAATTATATCTCCAGTGCAGACAATCTGGAAAGGTTATTTCCATCTGCTGAAAGGCTTGTGGGCGGGCTTCCTCTTGGCCCTCATGGAAAAAAGTGATAGGGTAGAGAGAGTGACAGATGGGACATGGCTTAACGGAAGATGCCATCGTCAAATACTCCTACTTCAGTATCAGTTTGTGATGGCGCACCAGGAGTTATAATAAGCATTTTAATTTACTCACTTAATATACCAATTATCCCATAATCTGCACTTAACACTAGTTATTTCCTACATTTGAATTGACAGTATGCTAAACTCCTCCCTCAAACAGCCCACTGTTCAATCAGCTTACCAACTTTGACTACATGCAGCAGATCTGTCAAGATTTGGATTTCTCAGCATGCCAAAGCACTGCACATGAGGCTCTGATACTAAATAGTTTGTAGTCTTATCATATTTTTCAGTTTCCAACATTTGAAACATGAAAGCAAAATTGTAAGGAATGGATCAAACAATGTACGCTGACCTCAACTTCAGTGAGGTACATATTCGGAAAAAAATTATACTTGTGAACATATTCCAGGCAGAGATTACACTTGGTAAGAAAATGTAATTGGGAAAACTAGTGGTATATAAACATAATTTTTAGGAGACAGCGTTGATGTAACCACATAGCTCATTAAACACTGGAGCATTTTTCCAATTGCAGCCATTCCACATACTTATAGCATCACTGTCTTATTACAACATATTGCCAGAGATCTGTTAGGTTTCTCCCTCTTTGAATGTTGAACAGACTTACAAAAATGTTGCTGCTCTTCTCGTAATTTGGTATGTGTGTGTTTTGAATGTACTCTTTGCTACAAATTGTAATAACTGCATTTGCCATTTGTTTCTTTGTGTAGTGCTTGAGCTTGGTATTGTTTTTCCTTGAGTCTGGGGCTCTTGTTTTCTTAAATTCTACCTCTGCCTTGCTTTGGTTTTATTCTTGACAGTTTGTAACCTTGTGTTTCTCATGTGTTACTGTAGTCTTGCTCAGGCTGTTTTCCCCTGCACACCTGTTAAGTGTTAAGTCTCGTTAGCCTTGCCCTGTTTGCTGCCTGCCTCACTGTCGTTGTCTTCATTGTTAACCAATCCTTGTGTTCCCCTCCTTTTTCCAGTGCCTGGCCCACTCCAGCTGTGTCTTGTTCAGTGATTAGTTCCTTGTGTATTTATACCTGTCTGCAGGGTTGGACTGGGAACAAAATTCGGCCTTGGCAATTTTTTTGTCTGGACCCTGGCCCCATTTTTTCCCCCAACAGATGCACTTATGAGTTGCATAAAGCAATATCAGCCTATTTATAGCATATAGGCTGAGCAATAGATATCAAGATGACACTCTAACAACAGATGTACTTACAGGGTTTCATAAAATACTGTAATAAATAAATAGCCAAGAAATAGCCTAGAGGAAAACTCAGCACCCCAAGAGGCGCACTTAGGGTTTTATTTGTTTGACATTTGATATGGGCAACCCAACTTGGGCTACATTCTGCAACTTCTGTAACATGTCATGTCATGAATGTAGTCTATGACAAATTGCAATGCTGTCATCATGAAACAAAATAGCCAAAACTTAATTTCCACACTGGACAAAAGCTTTCCTATAATGATCTGGAAATGTGAGAGCTATTTATAGTCAATCATCTGACATTGTGTTCACAGCTGATCTGATGCAATTCACACATGAGGTTTAACAGTCAGGATTTAATGCTACCGACAATTCACACATGAGGTTTTACAGTCAGGATTTAATGCTACCAACAATATTTAAACGTTCATTCGCTGGTATTGTCAGGCTGTGACAAGCAGCAGGCCTGCACCCGATTGGAGCGGACCCAGAGTGACTAATCAGCTGACATCATTTAAAAAAAAACAGTACAGCACAGCGGCCTTAAGCAGCGAATAGAATAGCATGTCCTACCTTAGGCAGTGAGAAGATGTTTTATCAGTGCACTCTTCTCTGCCATCCTGTCGATTATTCCATCAGCATCCAAAGCTATAAGAATGTCTTTCTCTGTAGCCATAAACATGAGCGTTTCAGGATGTAGTGCTCCGTAATCTATTCTTGATGAATTGTTGAAAAGCTGCGCTCGCATGCCACTTATGTAACGGAGAGGGTCAGGTCCCAAGCTTCACTGTTAACACTGTCACTATGTGAGCTAATGTCAGCAGTATAACCTGCTGGAGGTTGTCATGAACCTTTCGCTCGTCCTCAGCAGCGGCCTCCTCTTATTGCCCTTGCTCTCCACTGGAATCAGCCTGCTCATCTATCCAGACTCTTTCCTCCTCCTCTTCATTTGGCAGTGGACTGTCAATGTTGTTACTTTAGCTAGGCATGCTAACGCTAACAGGACTTTGTGTGGCAATGGCATCGATATTTTGAATAAATGTATTAACTTAAAACATTTTGCAGCATCAGCCACAAGATATTTTTTTCTTTTTGTCTCTGACCTTTTCCACTCCACTTTTTCACTTTTTGGGGCCTTTATTCATTTGTGTAGGGCTAACGTTATTTTTGATTCAAACTCCACTCTTTCTGTCTATTTGATTATTTCCCGCTTGACCTTTGATATTACATGAATGGACAACTGGGCCATGTAACCCCCAATCAGATGGGCACACATTTTTTTCCCATATTGCTGGTGGACTTGCAGCCCATTAGGTGGGCCAGCCCATCTGGCATTTGCCAGAATTGCCAGATTGCTAGTCCCAGCCTGACTGTCTGTTCTTTGAGCTCTTTGTCAGTTTGTGGTCAGTGTATCCCAGTGTTTGCAACTGTCATTTTTTCTTCAGAAACCATCAATACCAGCTCCAACTGTGCCTGTCTAGGACCCTGCCCCCACTTTGTTGATGAGGTTACTGCTGGCTGTTCCTGCTCCCCAGTTTCAGTCAGCAGTCCACGCTCCAGTCTCCAGTCCTGCTAGCACTGTGCCAACCAGCAACTCCTGCTCAGCCAGTGATACCCCAGCCTGCAGTTCTTGCTCAGGTGGCATCCTCTTGGTCTCCTGTGTTGCAGCAGTCCCAGCCTACTGTTCCTGCTGGGCAGCAGCAATCCCCTGTTCCTGAGCTGCAACAGTCCTCTGTTCCTGTGCTGCTGTATGTTTCAAATTATGGTGGAGGCAACTTAGGAGAACCAACTTACCATTACCGACAACATAATCATCTACTCTTTCACACATTTTCTCTTTTGCAGGATGTCTGCTCAACTTGCAAGGTCATCAAAAGTTAAGTTGAGAAGTTTCAGTTGGAGATAAAGAAATTGGAGAAGGGTATAAGAACAGTGGAAACCACTTATAGTAATCACATCTGTCCAGGTCAAATATCATTATAAGTGGATGATTACTATAACTGAATTTCTTTTTCTTTTTCTCACGCAGATCACAATCTAATTGACATTTGTATATTTATTAGCCTACCTGAATATAAAGTAATGAAACCGACAACTTCGCCATTTACTGAATTTTATTGACTGTTTCAAAATACAGTATAGCTGTTTCTCACAGTGTGCGCACATTTTTGAAGTTCTGACTTTTGCCAATAACAAGTCCCTTCTTTTCCCCGGCAGCAGAACAGAGAAAGAGAGCGGAGATCATATCTTTAGATTTCTTTCCCCCTTTTATTGTCATAAGTTAAGAGCTTCATTGAGAGAAAATTACTTTCTTTTTCCCGTCATGATTTCACTGTGCATGCAGCACCAACCTCAGGTAGGCAGTAATAGTGCTGCAGCTGCCTGTCATGGGAGTAAAGTACAAAAAAATAGAATTACTGAGGTTTAAATTTTTTCCCCATATGTACTCATGTATAAAAAACCCAAAATGGGTCTTATAAAAATAGGCCACTGTAAGTGAATACAGCAGATGGTCCTGGTTTGGACTTTGTACTATTTAATTTGCTTTTTTCCTTCTCAGCTTGAACAAAATTAGTGAGTGAATGAATGAATAAATAAATAAATAAATAACTTCAGAACAACATTGGCAAACTTTTATTTCTTAAATTATAAATGCTAAGCTTTAAAATAAAAGGGTTCACTCCAAAACAAAAGTAACCATGAATAAAATGGGGATGAACTGAAATAGGTATTTTTGTAAAGGTCCCTCACAGTTTTTCCATCTCATGTTCCCAAACAAAGACATGACAAAAGTGATGCAAAAAGACACTTGACAGAACCATCTTTTGGGAGTCTGTTTCCATCCATCGGACATTATTTGACACACAGCTAAATTAAGCTTGACAGTAGTTCTGCAGTCTAAGTTGCCTTGGTGTCTGAGCAGGGGATCATATAAGCCACATTTAATGGAACGGAACTCTCACTTAAATGAGCGAGGCTTATCAAAATGAGTCAGGCTTTCCTTTATCCAGCTTGATGGCATAACCTTCAGGGCTCTTGTTTTCTTTAGGTCTATCTCTGCCTTCCCTTGGTTGTATTCCTGACAGTTTGTAACCTTGTGTTTCTCATGTGTTGCTGAAGTCCTGCTCAGGTTGTTTTCCCCTGCACACCTGTTCATTGTTTAGTCTTGTTGTTAGCCTTGCCCTGTCTGTTGCTTCCCTTACCCTCGTTGTCTTCATTGTTAACCAATCCTTGTGTTCCCCTCCTTTTTCCAGTGCCTGGCCCACTCCAGCTGTGTCTTGGTCTGTGATTAGTTCCTTGTGTATTTATACCTGTCTGCAGGGTTGGACTGGGAACAAAATTCGGCCTTGGCAATTTTTTTGTCTGGACCCTGGCCCCATTTTTTCCCCCAACAGATGCACTTATGAGTTGCATAAAGAAATATCAGCCTATTTATAGCATATAGGCTGAGTAATAGATATCAAGATGACATTAAACCTGTCTGTTCTTTGTCAGTTTGTGGTCAATGTATCCTGGTGTTTGCAACTGTTGTTTTTGTGCCTCATTTTTGAGGAACTTCAGTTCTTGTCACCTGCCTGCATGACCATGACACTTTTATTCATGTATTTGTGGAAATGTCATGACATCATGTCATATGTTTGGTCAGTTAGTGTTTCAGTGGTTGTTTTTACTATCATTCATCATTACCTTGAATGGCAGTTGTATCAAAATTACTACAGCTTGTTCTAATCTTATTTATAACATGTAATATTTTCAAACAATTCTTAGCATAATTCATATTTAATTAAATTTCTTATAAGCTCTAATAAACTTCTGGTCATCTTGACTTGTAATAACTGCTTCTTGTGGGAGATGGATCAACTGCTATCAATCTTCACATGTATTGACCAAGCATTTCCTACATCACTGTGAATCTCCATACTGTGACATTTGCTGTGAAACTAGTGAAAAGGTTAATGATATATGAAACAAATTGTACAGTATTTGAGGAGGCGAGGTCATTAAATCTTCTGTATCCCTGATCCCCCAATACAATTATTTCTTCTGATTCATAGGATAAAGTTTAAGACAAGGAGCATTTATGTGGGAACAAAATATAATAAAATGTAATTCTTTGTTACAGTCAGGATATGATGAAAGTCCTAATTATCAAAGAAGAGGAGAAACACTGTCCTTAAAACACTTTAACAATACATGAGACTCTCATCCCATTGTATTAACATCAGAAAAGATGTGGTCTGTTTCTCCCATTTTAGATTAAGAGATACAATTCTAGGCTTAAAACAAAAATGTGGCTGGTAAAGATAATATTAGTAGTTTAATTTTCTTAGCTTCTTTCAACACTGTCTGTACTTCTTCTCAAGCATGAGGTCATCTATACACTACACTAACTAAACTTATAATTCAACATATGATGCAATGTTACAGCCAGTGAAAAATTAATTATCAGTTAATTTTGAGCCTTGCTTTCCGCTATACTCTGCCTCACATTGGAAGTGTGAGACACGGTATGTAACTGTGACAAAGTGATTACATGCATCATCCTCATTTTACATCGGTATGGTGTGATCTGGCCTGGGGAAAGTACAAGTTTGCATTACATAATTAGCTGCCAATTCTCAAGTTTCCATGAACCCAAGAGTTCCTCAGTACATAATGTTCAAGACCTTTGAATTGCTAATTAGCCAGTGCCTATGATCGCTGTAGCAGCAACAACCTCTCAAATTGAGAGACTGTCCTTCTAAGAAAAACACCTGTCATCTATGCAGATGTTTCAAAATGACACATATTTGAGTTCACGTCACAAAAGCCCTCTATTAATTATGGCGGGAGATCAGATGTTTCTATATAGTGACAAAGTCCATGTTGGGAGGAGTTTGGGGTAGATGGCAACCCAATCGCCAGAAGAAAATGTTGGCATTGAGCGTTTCTGCAAACCACAGAAATGTTGAATATATACGTTTCAACATGTGTAATACCAACAACAGTATCATATCAACATTTCTACAAACGTAGCATATTAACATTTCTACCCGTTGAATAATGATGTTTTATGGTGTGACAATGCTGTGGTTAAGGTCTGGTTAGGTTTAGGCACAAAGACCACTTGGTTAGGGTTAGGGAAAGATCATGGTTTGGGTTAAAATTAAAATAAAAAATAAAATAAAAACAGCCGATGTCTCACTAAAAACACTCGGTTTTCTTACCAGAAAAACAGCTGCAAATGTCCGTCCTGACTTCTTGTTTAAAACACCCGCTTTTGACAGTTGAAACGGGAAGCAGGCATTGGATCCGTGGTGGTCTCGAACTTTGCGCTCTGCTGACTTCCAACTTGCTGCCAAGAAACTTACTAACCATCCACCTGCCCATCCCCCTCCTATTAATAGGGAAGATCAGCTCATATAGATCGCATGTGAACTACGTCACTTTAGAAATGTTGAGATGATACGTTTTGTTGACATTTTGATATGATACGTTTTGTAGAAATGTTAATACGGTACATTTTGTTGAAATGTTGATATGCTACGTATTACACGTGTTGAAAAGTAGATATTAATCGTTTATGTGGTTTGCAGAAACGTAACTGCCAATGTTTTATTCTGGCGACCAGGCTGTAGATGGATGGGTCAACAGAATCAGACTTTATTGTGGGAGACAACATTGTTTTTTTCTTTTGGTACTTTTTAATAGCCTCAACCACAGCATTGTCACATCATAAAACATTTATTTTTCAAAAGTGATTTGTAGCCACATTTTTAGCCTAAGAATGTTGTCTTGACAACTACTGCTGCGGCGTCAGATCAGAAAATGCTTGTTGTTCAGGAGTGTATGGACCAACCATGTATTTTGTTGTTTTAATTTGGAGTACTTTTGTTGCAAATTAAACTACAGGAGTTAACACTCTCTGCTTTGGATTAATCAAACCAAACTGGCTTTAGATGCAAACAAGTCTCAGCAGAGACTGTTACCTCTGTGACCAAATCACAATTACTGACATGGAAAAAATGCAATAAATGAACCAAACTGGTGTCAACTAACGAAAACTAGCGACCGTTAAGAATAGATTATTTCAAATTTAACTCAATATATCTTTTCATGACTGACAACACTATCTGCCTTGTCCATCTCGTGCAGTTACCTTTTGACGCAGGGTTGTATGTAATTCAGAGAGGAGAGGCTCAGTTCCCATTCATAAGGTCCGACCAGACAGGAACTCGTTGGGGGTGTGAGTGGTGAAAGCTTGAAAACAAGAGAAGAGGGTGGGTCAAGGAACTGGCCATGGCGTAAAGGAAATAAGGTTATGGAAAAATTGATGAGAAAATGTGGGGTGAACAACAGGGTAAACACCGTTCACACAGTCTATAAGGGCACATATTGTATTGTACTACATACAATGCTGACCTATTGCTGTGGTGCAATGCATTACTCATACCTGATTCCCCAATTTATTCTTGTCACATCATTGTCAGTTTTGGTGATATTAATTTTCTAATTTAAATTGAAGCTTTACTGCCTTGTGGAATTAAATCTTCCACCGTCTGGCCAAATGAAACTCTGTCAAAACACATTTTTAAATTAAATTCAAAGACGCAAAAGAGAGCTTAAGTGAAACTTCAGGTCCTGTTCCAGAGGTAAGAAAACCTCATTCAAAATCACAGTGACATTTGAAAGAATAGCCCTGGAATATGACTTTATTTAACTGTATGCCATGTGTCGCATCTGTGTAGGTCAGGATATGGATGCTAGATTATATATAGATATATATAATATATATATATATATATATATATATATATATATATATAATTTAAATAACAATGCAATGTTATTGTTTAATATTTGTGTTTTTTAATGAGCACCATTTCCCATGAGACCCCAGGCTACTGCAGAATAAATGTCATTGAATCAAGTGGCGACGGCAGTTTTTTTTTCTTTTTTATATGCAAATGTAAAAAATAAATAAATAAATAAATCATGATTGCAATATCTCACAATCACAAGACCCATTTCTCAACATGCCAGAGTGTTATGGTGTGCCACAGTTCCAGCCAATCACAAAACTGGAGTAGGTCATTTCTGATTAGCTGTTTTTTTCTCCAATCTGATTGCTAGTAGGATTATCAGCTTCTAGGGGAATAGGGAAGCAATGGGAAAATGGTAAGCAGCTCCACAGTTCCTCTGATTGGCTGGAGTTGTAGTACATTGTTATGCTCTGTCAAGTTGAGCGAGTGTGCAGGCAAACCTGAGAGTGCACACAGCAGAGATGTTGAGAGAGAGAAAAACAGACACTGTGAGAGAGGATCCAAGAGTTTGCGAGCAGCAAGGACACTGAGAGAGAGCAAATGAGCAAACTGAGTGAGAAAGAGGTGCACTTATGTGGATATTAGTAATCACGCAATTCAGTTTATCGAGGACAAAATAACTTGCTTGCTTGCTCAAAACTTTGTGTGATGAAAATTTCAAAATTCAATTTATGTGTTTGCAAAAATCTTTTTCTGTGCTCTGTCCCTTCATCTACTTAGACAGAGACACAAATATAACTCCATTATAAATATGGTCAGCAGGGATCAAAATCACAGAGGTGCTATATAAAACAGTGCTGGCTAGTGATGGCAGTAGAGCGCTTAACCAACAAAGTCTCCTCAATCTGCATACACATAACACGGCTTTACACCTTTAAAGTGTGTGCAGATGATACACCGATTCTTCCCATTAACTTCTGTGGCAATATGATCTCAAAGATTATGGTTTGGGTTAAAATGTGGTAAAAAAAATATCCCATTTAACAGCATTAAAATGCCCAACGTGACAGTCAAAATGTCACAGTAAAGAATGTCCGGTTGTTGGTCTCGAACAGTGCTCTCCTGCTGCTTGTGCAATTTTTTGCCAACAAACTATCAAGCCATCAAACCAACCCGCCTCCTCCAAATAAGCCAAAATCACCTGATAAAATATACTAAGTCATATTATATTGACGTCATCTGAAATGCGTCACTTACCATCACTCAAATACAACAGTGTGAAATGACACATGAACAGCTTAAAATGTGTAGTGATAACAGGCAAAATGACAAGAATGGCGTGTTATTTATACACCATTTGGTGTGACCAGGCTGGCTTAGCATGAAAATGACACAGATCACAAATCTAATAAAGTCTTTGGACTGTGATCTAGTGACATTCTATTTCGTGAAGTAAAATAAGCTTTAATTATGTCAATATAGCTTAAGTTACCCGATAACACAAGTTAGCTACATACATCTTTAATGTCATGCTAAGATGACTAAATTACCAATGTTAGCTTAAATGTCATCTTTAATTATATCCACTATTGAGTTTGTATAGATTTATCCATCAGATTTTGAAATGCAGTTAATAAATGTCCAGATTATTTACATAGTATGAGCAACTTTTTTTTTTTTTAGCGCCGTCACATGATTGACAGAATAATTGAGCCATTTGTAATGGTTGCTGCAGCTCTACTGAAACTGATCTGTTTAGTTGGAAGTTTTCGCTGCCTTTCTCTCGCAGACCCTCTTTTGCCTTTATAAAGCAATGTCTACAAAACCACACAGCAGACACACACATACCCATGCATACATTTTTTTTTTTTGCCTTCCAGCTTGTAAAATAAATTAGAGTCATGTAATTGGATGTGCAAGCTTGGAGAGAGTTTACACAGAGAAATCAAAATGTATAAATGTTAATTATAAAGCCTGCAAGCTCACTCCTGATTATACAAATTTGCAAACAAGTTTACATGCAAGTTAAATGTACAAACTTAAATAATTAAGCTCACAAGTACAGATTTTCACAGTTTTAACATTCCATAAATTTGTAGTTGCTACTGTCATCCCACCTTTCAGTCTGCTTTACTCACAATGATGTGTAAGATGGCAGGCTTTGCTAGTGTGTTCCTATGTGAGAAATATGCACTTGAAGAACCTGCTTCATTGAACCGTTTGTCTTCCCACCGCCGACAAGGTGTGTAAATATCCTACACTACCTTTGCAATATTATTTTTTGTAGTATCTATATTAGATATAAATTATATAAATTATATATAAATTCTCATGAATATGGTTTGCTTTGGGTGCCTATAATTTGTCAACATAAAGCATAAAGAGGCACTGATGTTGGTGATCCTCATGTTTCTATCACTGAAATATTAACACATTTGTACTGACATCTAATGTAACTATTAATACAAACCCATCAGGCTTCTAATCCTCTGGGCCTTCAAGGTATTCAGTAAAGAAGGCCTAAGAAAAAAATATTGAAATCATTTTTTTACTCCTAATATTTTTTTTTTATTATTTTGATTCACTGAAATAATATTAATAATTTCTAGGTTATTGTCATAAACTTGGACTAATATATCTTGGCAAACAGTGGGTTAATATAGTGGAACAGGAAATGGACCAATCACAATCTTTCTTCCGATGGTATCTGGGTGAATCAGCGACTTCCCCCTGCCAGGACCTTCAGTAGCTGTAAAGAACGCTTGTATAATTTGAGTCAATGTGGGCATGAATTTGATTCTGACAATTGTCTTAGCCAATCATATTTTGTTGAGTTGTGGGCGGGACAGTAACCCGACATCTTCCGGGCATTTGCAAATACTTAGTGGACAAATGACCCACGGAAGTAGTCAGTGAGTGAGCAAGGGGAAAAAAGAGACGACTGAATGACAACGAACGGTAACTCAGTAACCCAGTAACTCCCAGTTCCATTTCTCTGCTGAATGAGAAACATGAATTCACTTGTTGCCTTATTCTGGGCAAAATTTGACAAGAACACTGCAGTATGTTTAGTTGAAAATGTTTCTGGAAATAAATGCTAACTCCAAACTTTCCATGATGGCTTTACTTGCCGTAAGAAAGCAGAAAGTCACTGCTGATTGCTTCATGGGCACAAGTTGCTTGTTAATAACTGGTCTCATTGTGAACATTGTCAGTCTGTGAGCATTTGTATAATTGAAAATGTAACTCTGATTTCAGGTTGACTTTTGTTCAGTTTTGTGTCTTAATTTTTGCTTTGTTTGAATTTAGGTTGGGTATTGCGGTGTTCAGGCACAGAAGTCTGTATGAAATGGATAAATTCAGAATCAGAATCATGTTTATTGTCACTTCCATACTTCACATTCAGCATACATGGGAGCAAAATACTGTTTTCCACAGTTCAACATGTGCAACAGAAAAGACACTACTAAAAGTCATTGAAAATCACTAAGAACACAAATGTACACTCACTTAAAAAAAAAAAGATAATAAATAACAGATGGTGCACTATCAGTGCAGAATATCAGTCAGGAAAGTGGCTGGTGCATTTGTGTGCGCACATTTGTTCAGTTCAGTGCTGTTAGGGAGGGGGCAGGATCCGGAGGGTGTTCAGAATCCTGATGGCTTGGGGAAAGAAGCTGTTACATAGTCTGGCAGACCTGGCACGGATGGTCTGGAGCCTCCTTCCTGATGACAGGAGTGCAAAGAGGTGGTGGGAGCAGTGGGAGGGGTGGGAGGGGTCAGCCATTATGTTTGAGGCCTTTCTGACACACCGGTCTTTGTAGATGTCAGCTATGGTGGGGAGAGAGACACCTATGATCTTTTCTGCTGTTCTCACTATTCTCTGTAGGGACTTGAGAGTTCTCATACCAGACAGTGATGCAGTCATTCATTTTCCTATAACTATCCTGCAGTCAAGACACATTTCAGTGAGAAATAAACAAATTCATTTTATCATTGTTATCATTTGATAATCACAGTTTTCTATGCAAATTGTAAGAAGAATACTGTAAACTTACAATTTGCATCTCTAGTTTTATTGCCATGGACATGCAACGACAATAAATGGCTTAATTAAGGCCAGATAAAAACGGCTGAGCACCGCTTACAAAGAACTTGTGCCTTTTCCCATTTCACCTCAGGAGGTGTTGGCTGGTCAGTGTGAGACATCTGATATCTAAATTTAAACTTGTATGTATGGCATCGCTGCCTTTACTTCTGGTAGAGAGGTATTACATCTACATTGAAATTCAAGTATCTCTGAGCTCAAACAAACACAAAAACATTGGATTTTTAGTGATTAAACAGTAGCTAAAGATTATTCTAGGTATTTTCCTTTCATTCCAGTTAAACAACAAACTATATGAAATAAGTCAATGTGATTTGCTTGCTTCATTTTTTTTCACAAAATAATAATGTTTACATGTCATATTTAAATTCAGTGATGTTATGATAGCCAGCTTTGTGTGACTGGTTTTCCAGAATCACCTTTGTGTGTTGTGAAGCCAGTTAGGGCAAAGAAACCTTTAATATGTTGAACTTCCATATGACAGTGCTCTCAATATTATTTTTAATGCTATGTTTGATTTTTGATTTTTTTTTTTATCACCACATTTAGTCCTATTGAAGGCCCAGGGTTCAGGGGCCACAGTTTACCACTGCTTCTAATGCTCATAAATCTCAAAGAATACTTGCCTCTCATTTGTAAAACAAATCTTAGGGTAATTTATGATTAAAATCAATGCCCTAAGCAATCACTGAAAAGTCCAAACTCGTGCAGGCAGTGTTTGTAACGAGGAGAGATGAGTTTTGTAATAGGAGAAGGGAGGAATGAAAGGCCACAGTATCTGATGCGTGGTTTGAGATTTGTTAAAGCTCCCTCTCATAGAACAGTATTGATTATGTCAGTGTGGCGTAAAGAATGATAGTTTCTCTCTGTGGGTAAAACCATTGGGCACCGCTGTTCTTTGTAAGACCAGGCTGGACTAGTCTTCAATATTCACCAATCTCAACCTGCGCTGACCAAGGTCTGGTCAGGGACTAAACAATATATAGAGAAGGTCACAACAGGGTTGTTTGTAATTAGTTGCAGTTCGGCCTTGTCCACAATGGCTGCAGAGGGATTTCTCTTTGGATAAATGAGTTTCTTATTCCAAACCCAAATCATACAGGACACTTTCCACTGAAGTCAGTAGGATGAGCTAAGGTGAACATTTAATCTATAAAGTCCCCCGGGACCATAGTGTTTGTTTAGAGAGGGAATATGGAGAATAGCTTACTCCAACAAATTGTATGCAACACATAGCGCAGGGTGCTGAATCCCTTGAAATGTGTGTGTTTTTGAACAGCAGGAACACAGGTGTGCCAATGTAGTGTCTGAGAGAGAATAGGTCACAGTTTCATTTGGCAGAGCGCACAGAAGCATACCTCAACACCAGTCTACCTTAGCAAGAATGGGCAGAGTAGCACACATAAGTTGCCAGTAAATTCCAACAGAACTGCTTGTCAGATGGTCAAACAGTGTCTGAAACCTCCTCTTCCGACACCTTTCTGACATCAGAATTGGGGGGGCTACATCCCACAATTTCTGTAACTTACCAAAACTGACAATTTGACAAGCACTTCACACAGGGATTGAACGGGTATATGGAGGTAAGAAAGCAAGCCGGGTTTGACCTTCTCTCTCAAGCTCTTTTGTAAATTAGTTTTTGAATCGAACAGCACAAATGCCTTCCGGGAGGGACCGTTTGAAGGTGTGCAGCACAATGCCCATATTTAAATGATTATCGTGTCTCATCTCTCTCTATCGCTCTGTGATGACAGACTTTTCACCTCGCCTTCGAGTGCAACCGTTTGGAACATTTTCTTGCCACATGGTTTGACAACAATTACAATCTAGTTCTTTGCAAACATACGCCAGCCTTTAGGTATGCCAATGTGACACACCTGTAATGTAATGCAGTGTAGTTTTGAGAATTAATCCTCCACTGACATGGCATTTACCCATCTTAACAAGATCAAAAGAAAAACATCATAGACTTTTTTTATTTTTGTGAAATCATACATGAGCTCATACCGCAGTCTTATTACTTATTTACTTTGATTATTTACCAAGAGCCTCCACATTTCTATTGTTTTTTTTTTGCTTGTTTGTTTTCAGGAGAAACTCTTTCCTGATACTGTATTAAAAATTTCCAAGTTTGCTGCCAGGAAAATACCAGTGGTAAATTTGGACAAGTTTAAGTCACCAGTTACAGTTTGTCAACACAAAGAATTGTAATGTTTGCCTTCAATATGTGATGAACAATTGGCAAAAAATATCCTTGATTAATGGTGAAATTACCCATAATTTCAGTTTCCATGTCATAATTTGTGCAAATGGCTGACTCACTGCAGTGGTAGTTTTATTAGTCCTGTTCATGCCATATTACTCTTCTGACCACCTGACTGCAAACTTGAACACTGCCTGCTAAGTATTTTGGGCGGGAGTTGAGGTGGTTTGGGTATTGCCAAGTACTTTTAAACTTCCATAAACAGTCATTTGTCGAAAATGAAAAGGTGTAGTGTCTAGAGCCAGAGGGAGTCTGAGAGAAGATCACCACGCTTGAAATCAATATGTTGGAACAGTAATATGACATGCCACAGGCAGTGTTAACTGACAGTTACTTACTGTACTAGTACTTTGGCCTACTGTACTTAAATGTGAGCTGCCTGATGTACAACATGATCCAAAGTCCCTCTCAGACAACCTTGCTCTTTTTTTCAAGCAAATTATGTCCTCAGGTCATTGATCCCATGACAGAAGCATAGTGGTTTTCATAGTGTGTTACTGTATAATGCGTCTCTCCTGTTGTGACTTGCTATGACCTCTATGTATTGAACCACATTCTCATCAAGGATGTAAAAATAAATAAAAAATATAATAATATATACCTTATTATAATAATACAATACCTTTTCTATCCAATATCTGCATAGATTAAGACTGAATGACTGAGTGACTGTGGGGAAGTTCCCATATTAAAACCTTGTCTAGGCTCCTGCTTAATGGACTGCTCCACAGCCATTCTCCTCACAAGAGCTAACATTAGCATCTAACTGTGATCCTGGGGGGAGGATTTACAACTGTGTGTGTGTGTGTGTGTGTTGGCAAATGCGTGCCCATATGTGAATATTTCCAAGTCCTAGGCACGTCAGCGTTTGTACTAACTGTCGTACGTCACCATTCTGCTAAATGAGGTTTCCAATTACCCAGGCTGTTGGCTACAGTCAAACTTAAATGTGAGGCTCTGACTGTGTGCCCTATCTCTCTCCAAACAAGGAAAATAATCAATGTGGTGTTCAGTGTGCAAACCAGAGGGTGCAGAATGGCAGAGAGTGATACCAACGTACAGAAAACCTTCACCATATTGACACCAGGTATTTAGCCCCTTCCCCAAGGAGTAGAGGGGCAAATATCACATGTCAGTAGGTCTGAGTGCTGAAACCTCTCTCTCTCCAACTGTCTCTTTGTAGTCTTCACATGCACACACAATTGCACGCATACTGTAAGATCCACCACACAGCCGAGAGCTTCCAGGATTCTCACTTTTGTTTTCTAATGCCAGGGAACATTCGTCTCCCTGCCTGGCTGACCAGAGAGCAGATAGTCATGCAAAATTGTAAAAGCAACGGTGCAGAGTCAAGGAAATGAGAAGAAGAACATAAACCAAATGACACACACACACATGATTCAGTATATATACTGACGTGGTTATTTTCTGCCTGCAAAACAGAAAAGCACTGAGTCAAATATAGTCAGAGGAGCAAAAATTGGAAAAAAGATCATCGATGGTGTGATTATCTAATCTAAGACTTTTGAGCATTTTGAGATGTGCACTCAACTGTAGAACTCAGCAACTACTGAATGGATTGCCATGAAATCCTGCAAAACTAATGGCACTAATGGTGAGCATTGTAAACATACCGTCTTAACATCAGCATGCTCACTGTCATTTTGAGCATGTTAGCATGCTGACTTTAGCATTTAGCTCAAAGCACTGTGCCCAAGACAGTCTCACAGAGCCGCTAGCTTGGCTGCAGATAATTATTATTGCCGTCCATACAGTTTACAATGTCAACAATGTTTTAAGTGTTCTCTCATCATCTTCCTAATTTCCTTTAAGAACTTTGTCCTTCTCATGTATAAGAATAGTTACATCACTTTATGTTGCATCCATTTACTTCTTTATATGGTCATTTGGTCGATGGTCTTGTGAGCAGGGAGAGAGCCCATCCGCCCTTGTGACAGCATGCATAAATTTCATTCTGCTTAAGTGTCTTTGTGCAATACATTAAATCTTCATCAGATATGAGGACACAGTTGTCTATTTGACACTGGTCTTTGACCGTGGAAGTGATGAGAGTGGATTCAATAAAGTATAAGAGAATGTTTAAATGTTAGGGAAGGATGATATGAGAGAGGAGGTGTCATTAGTGCAATTTACAATACATTCAGTAAGATTATTGATGAGGAATATGTTCATGCAAGACTTGAATGAGTTTAACTAACCTCATTGATTAAGCTAACAGAATTATTGGGATCTGTAATGTGGTTTGTATATGAACAATGATGGTGGGCAGGTTCCGTTAAATATAACAGACACTGAGCTAATACCCAGACAAGAAGACATTTCCAAATATTAAATACATCAAATTGTACAAATCTTTGATGTTCTATGAATAAGAGAATTGAGATCATTTGACCTGTAATTGCAGTTTTTTTTTTAATAGATGAGGTTATATTGCCCAATAAATCTGAATTCAACTGAAGGTACGAGAAAATCCGAGACAGTTCCAGCTCTGGAAGTGAGGTCAGCATGTTACTGTGGTATGCCATTCCTTTGTTCTTTCAACCTGCCAGTGGACTGACATGTTTATTTTGGGTGAACCAAGAGCACATAGTTCAGAGGTTGTGTACAATAGACTTCAAACACTCAGTATACATCTGGTGCTCCGATGTTGATAGGGAATTCCCTGTGAAATATGCTCAGCAAGATTCTGTTAGAGATGCAGAACAGTGGTAATTATACACTGTACACCAGCTTTATCTTTTCATGATGCATTGACCTGTCTCTTATCGTTCATTATTTCATGAAGGACTTGGATCCACAGTGTTCAACAAAAAAAAAGGGAGGACTGACACCAGCCAAGCTATAGCAAGTCACTGACCTCACCCACGGCTCCTAAGTGGTTATGCAACCTCAATTTGCATCTTCCTGTATCTGATAAGTGCTGAATAGTGTGTCTCCTGGCAGCAGAAAAGAGGAACTAGAAGTAAAGGCGAAGCAGAAAAAATAAAGAACACCTCCCAATGGCACCGTTTAGCAGCCTTAGATTAGCAATCAACACTTCCTTTCTGAGCTTTTACACAGTAAAAAAAAAAAAAACACATTTTTTTTTGTTTTATCCCACAGTTGTTTCAGTCAAAGGGTTTACATTTTGTCAGAGAGGATCAATACTAAAGTCTCCTTTACCTGATGCACAAAGGAAGTGAGTGTATGTTTTATCAGACTGTACACTGAACCCTAAAACAAGGGATTACAATGGAGAAATATCAAATGTAGACTTTACTCCAGAGTCCTTTTATGCCTTATGTAAAGCACCTTAACTTGCCATTGTGTATAAAATAAGCTAAACAAATATTGCAATAAATTGAATTGAAATTGATGAACAAATTGATTTGCCTTGTCTTGCCTTACAAATATAGAACAGCGAACTTGCATAACGGCCTATCTGATTTTACCTCAGCAACACGCGATCTTCTGTTGTGCACAGTAGTGATCACACAGATATATGTAGATAATACACCTACTGCTTTTTAGAACTCTCCATTCTTTTTTTGACTCCATTCATTGTGTTAGGAAAAATAATATTTAAAAAAAAAAAACATATTTCTGTTTGTATGTTAGTAATCACCTCCTTTTGTGTTTTATTATCATAAACTATTTTATCATTTTTTAAAATGTAAATTCAGTTATGTTGGTCATACACTGAACTTTTTTGAGTTTCATTCACATCAAAGGATGTTGGAAAAGACTAGTGCAACTTGTTCTTGACTAAGAAGAAAACAAATCTTATGTTTAAGTAATATGATTGTCTTTTGTAAATTGTTGTGCAGTGACAGATATTATCATTTCCATTTCCTCATATTGTTGGCCACTGAATTATTTTAAGGCATCTCTACAAAGCTTTACAGAGGAAGTGCGCAGTTTCGAGGATGGCATAAACTCTATCAGTTCCCACATGCAAACTGGTGTCTTTACATTATAGCCATTACAATACAGAATCTATTATCTCATAAGATCAAATATTTATGATTTCTTGTGTAACTTCTTGTTCAAGAAATGGCTTCAATTCTTTAGTATCATTCAACCATCAACCAGCATTTTTGATATTTAATTTAAATGAATTAGTGTTTGGTGGTGGATCCCACCACCATTCTCACCTAAAATTCAAACACATACAGGACAGCAGAGCACACAGGAAATGGTGCATGTTGAATACAGAAGTGAAGAACTACTGACTCGTTAGCTGGAGGCTATCTGGGCAAACTGATCTTTATCACAGAACATAGCAGAGGAAGTGGCACCTTTCTGGGCTAAACTTGTGCATGATTATAGTTGTGTTGTTTAAACAAGGCTAAATAAAATAGTAACACACTAGTTAAAAAAAGCCTTGTTAGTTTTCTGCTTTTCTCCATTAGGTAGTGAGTTTAGATCACAGGTGGCTTAAAAGCTTTACCCTACTTGTCTTCGGTTCAACATCTTTACAGAAAAATCACATTTTCATCAGTTCCGTCGTTAACCTGGAATAAAGGCTTGATGAAAAGGTGGTCTGAGCACAATATTTTGACACTGGTGTACCTCAGGTACACTCACAGATAAGTCTTTTTAATCCATCCATGGACCTGCAGTTGTAATATGTTTGCTGGCTGTGAAGTGTCACATTATTTAAGCCCTGTTGCTATTTTCTCTCAGCGCTTATGTGTTATTTTACTGTGTATGTTTCTTTTTGCCCCACATTTAAGCAAAATAAATGCAGTGCCCTTCTATTCACCTGTGTGCAAGTCTGTGTCTGTGTGTCTGCTTTCAGATGTGCAGAAATGGGTCAAAGTTTAATTGACAGCATCTATGATGAGGAAGACAAGACACTGTTCTCTTGTTTTGCACAGAAAAGTAACCTGACAAGGAAATGAGAAAGCTGCCTCTTTTTTCAGACAGGACATATTAACATAAATTTACCAGAATATGTATCTTGACTCTGTTCTACGCTGTGAAAGAAGAGAAAAGGACAGATGTCCTGTCTAGTAACCTGTGTTTTTTTTTCTTTTTCTATTTTTTGTATAATTGCAAGGCTGCACTATTGTGCCATAAAGTAATTAGTGTGATAATGACTTCTAATTAGCCTCATCCTGCAGGCTTGTCCCATCCTTCTCAGGCCAAGATTACAAGGGTTCATCACTGGGAGAACAAGTTACATCTATCTCCATTACATTACTCAGACAGGGTCAGCAAATTTGGCTGCTCAACAGTAACTTCAAAGGCAGTATGAGGTTGTTGACCTGCAAAGTTGGGGTCATGGTTTGTGTCGATCGATTCTGACCTGCTCACATGGCTGCTTTGAACGTGAATGAACACAGTTGCTGCTGACCTGGTACAGCTCTAATTGGTGGTCAGCAAAGGACAAAAACAATCACCACCTCAGAGACAATACTTAGATGTCAATTCATCGGCAGGATAAACACAACAAGATGCACAAACACAGACAGCTGATGGTTTGTGACGACAGCACATGACTACACTGTCATGTATACCAACACTATGCAAGTTCAAAAATAACCAAATACTCTAGCCACTCAGTGAGTCAGAAATACTATCCCTCTTAAATTATATGTATATATGGAAAAATAATAATATTAAATACAGACTTTGTTGACAATGTTAACCCCAGCTGGCCCGTACACACAACAAGGAGGACCTGCTGGCCCTGAATCCATGTGGACCACAGGAAGAGTAGCTGTTGCCTAGTGTAATAGCTGATGGGGATGCTAATAAACTAAACTAAATTTGAAAATGTTTCAAAACATCAGTCTTGCATCATAGCATTGATGGGGAAATAGAGCTTTTTGAAAATGCTGATGTGTCATCGACATATTTGTCTGTTTCTGCTGTGAGACAACTGCACAAGTATAACATAGTGGATCTCACTGCAATAGCCACAGAATTACCATTAGACATGATAGTGGTTCATTTGTCAGTCAAATCAGTGATTTGTGTTGCTTGTCTAGAGCCTCTTGTGCAAGCATTTCTGCTACAGATCCTGCTGCCTTTGACATACCCTAAATCCAAAACATCACCCTAACCTCAACCATCTGTGAGGGACTGTACAAAAAGTATTAGCAGGGAGGGGAGTCAGAAAAGATATGTTTTTTCTTTTTGGTAAAGGAAGGGTCATCTAATTTTTTTGGGAGAGCAGGGGATGGTCTTTTAAAGGTGCAGTGTGTAGAATTTAGCTGCATCTAGCCGAACAGACTTTGCAGAAATGGAATATAATATTTTTAAGTAAGTTTTAATTAGTGTATAATCCCCTGAAAATAAGAACCATTTGGGGTTTTTTTTTTACCTTAGAATGAACCATTTTATATCTACAGAGGGAGCGGGTCCCCCAACATGTTGCACCACCATGTTTCTACAGTAGCCCAGAACAGACAAACAAAACACTGGCTTGAAAGAGGGCCTTTCATATTTTTTGCGAGTTTTGTGGCCACCATAGGTTCTCCTACACACTTGGAAGGGGAGGGGTATTCATTTGGTTGTGTTGCAATCTGCAACCTCACTGCTAGATGCCACTAAATCCTACACACTCATCCTTTAACTTTTTTTTTCCATCCCAGATTTATATTTTATCTTATTCTTCATGAAGAGTTTGTTAAATGTTGCATTTAAAAATAGCTTTTGTGTAAGCAACTGGTCATAAAGGTGTATTTATGGAAAGGAGCCATATCCAGAGGTCAACAATCTGGCATCCTCTAGGAAATTAGTTGTTATGAAACCATTCTTGCAACATTAATATATAAAGTTGCAAAGTGGTGGGAGCTATTTCAGGCCCCCCTGGTTCCTGAAGTAAAAATCCCATTCATTTTTCCTATGTTACGGTACTCACAGCAGGAGCTTTTCTATGGCTTGGATTGGCATGAAACTATCCCACTTAAATCATCAGTACAAAAGATGAACAACTGCATTAGAAAAATCTGGTTTGATAAAAAGCTGAAGGTACAAGACTGTGTACGTAAATATTTCAGAGTGGAAGCTAACTGCTGCTAACGACTCTCAAGGTGCATTTCGGCAAGAAACACCCAATCACAGAGCTTAAAATTCGGTTGTGTGTGCGGCTAACAGTAGACGGAAGCTAAAGATTACGGTGTTGAGAAAAGTGATTTTACAAGCTGAAGTGTAAATCAATTCAGTTTTAATTTCTGGGTCACTTTTGAGTGAATTCAGCAACTGTGGCGCTTTGCTTTGTTGTCAACTTCAACATCAAAGCATTATAAATACATTTCAGCTCTGATCTGTGCCTGTGACTGACCTCTTCTCAATAGCAATGATTGAAGCTCATGGGTATTGTAGTATTATTAACCTTTCGCCATGCCAAAATCACAGACAAAGCAAGATTTCTCAGAAACAAAGTTGAAATAAATGAAACTGGTGGTCGTAATATAAACTCTATAGGATCAAGCATCCTGTGCTTCTATATTCAGTAATTTTGAGGAGAAAATTTGAAGGAAAATTTGAAAAAGGAAGACAGAATGGGGAAATACACTTCCGGAGCCAGTGGACCCTCCCACTTTGCAGCCCTATTAAGGTTCAAATCAGGTTACGCCGTCTAACAGTGAAATGAACTTTACCAGTTATGTACTGTTATATTATTCTGAAATATTGGAGGGAGTTGTGGCAATTTTTCTCTTTCTCAAGGGGAGCGTCCAAAGGAAAAGAAACAAATGGTAGGTAGAGCCTTCCTTTTTTTTTTTTTTTAAAGTGAACATAATGTTCAGCCCCCTCCCCTTGCCAATTATTTTCATACAGTCCCTAACCCAAACACAAATATTTTGTTAAGTTCTTTAACCCATAACACGTCCTCTGTTTCAGTCATCAGCGTCAACTTCCTGCTCTGACAATGACATTCTATCACACCAATAGCTTCAATCATCATCAGGAAAATCCCTTAAAGGCAAATGGGAAACTGTTGCTCTGATTGTAATCTGCACTGATGCATTATACCTTCAGGTTTTTGATGACCTCAGACTTTGTATTACATAACCTGCAGAAAAGCAACACTTTTCTCTTTCTGCAGCTAAAGGTTCATTTTTTGTGGTAGGACCTGGTCATTTATTTTGATCTAAATGCCAGACAGGAGCATGACTCACTGCCAGCAGTGGCTCACTGTGTAAAGACATAGTTGAAACAGCTCTTGCAAAACTGTCAGTACTAGCAACTGGTCAGACTAGACTACCTCGTTGGTAATATTACTCTTGGTATAATTTGAGTTTTTCTATTAACCTTAGGATGAAAGTTTGGACTTGATCTTACATCATGACATAAGTATGTTGAACTGCAAAAATGGACTTCAAATATGGGCATTTTGTCCAAAATGCCTGTGCAGAAATGGGAAAAAAGGCATTTGTGTATTCTGCAGCCTCCGCATGGAATATGTTGCAGAATGACTTGATCTCATTAAACACATTTAAATCCAAAATGAAAGAATTAGAGGCAGATTCCCTTTGTTGTAAATGTTTGTAATTTACCTGGTGACACAGCTCTTTTGAAATGTGAGTTTCCTTATGCTTGTTTTTATTTTCTTTTTTAAGTTTTTCTCCTTTTGTGTTTTCTGTCTGTAACTGTGTTTGTATTTGTGCTGCTGCCCGTCTTGGCCAGGTCTCCCTTGAAAAGAGATTCTTAATCTTAATGGGACTCTCCTGGTTAAATAAAAAAAATAATAAAATATCAAAGGAAGAGTTGTGAACAGGAAGACACATGAAAGTGTGTGATCTGTGTATAAGCTCTTTGTGTCAGTTTGTATGTATCTGCATGTGTTCATGTTTTACATATCAGCTTTTCCAACTGCAGCTAACAGGAGCTTTTACATCTCCATCAGAACGTGTGTGCATGACATCCTAGAATTACCATAACTGAGCTTTCATATAATTAGTGTGCTCTTTGATAACAAATACACTGCCAAAGTTTCCATTGGTGCTACATTGCAGCAGTGAAATGCAAGAAGGCAGTAAACATCTCTTGTTCCATCTCTCTCATTGAGTGGTCAAAGCATCAATCAAAAGTTTGAATGAAAAATATGTTCAGTGAAAGATTTACAGAGGTTCAACTAAGAGTATGCCACCATATAACCATGAATCCAACATTCAGAAAGGAATGCCATTATGGTTCACTTGGAGTTTATGGTATTCTGATTGTCTATGCAATAACAGTCTTAAGGAACTTAATGAAGAATTAAGTTACATAACAACATCATGGTTAAACTGTATCTCTTTAATGCAACTGTTCTGAATTTGCAGTATGCACAGCTCTATGGTTGATCAGTGTTAGCATCATAAGGACTGTCACTACAGCTGCTTAAATCAGCGGGACTTATCTAATGAATTTACATAATCTACATAGCAGAGGAATAAACTATAGATGCCTCTAACAATAGTTTTTACGCACATAATAATCTGCTGATAATGTGGCTCAAATGAGTTTTTAAGTTCAGATTCAGTCAGTGTTAGGACCAGAAAAACAATATCTTAGTAACACTGAACCGTAGCATTGAAGACTCTGAAAGCAACATAAAATACTCAATTTTGAATTAATTCAATGATTTATATCTTACGTATGCTAATGATAATGGCTCATAGAAATTGCTCACAATCTTTTATTGTATAATTTCTCAATTCATTCTACTAAGTTCACATTTGTCATGAATTTTATGCTTCTTTTGACACATTACTCTTCATTTCAAAGAAATGACTGGATGTCCTGCAGTCTGTGGCCAATTTCATGCTTCACTGAAATGAACTATAAAGTCATCTAGGCTACCTTTTATTGCAAAAAAAAAAGAAGTTCAAAGACTCCTGGGGGAAAAAGGTGATTAAGATGCAATGCATTCACATTTCCATATGACCAACAAAACCTTCAGCAGTGCAAGCATTTTAGGCGTACAAGGAGTACAAGTGTAGGAACATTTGTATGTCAAAAGTTGATACAACGCTGTATTTACAAAGTTTACTTTAAAGTCATCATCACTAACATTAATTTCAATGCATATGTTTTTGTCACCATTTAGTTAGGGATACCCTTCGAATTCCTTTAAGGCCCACTAATCATACAGTAAATGCCCAAAAATTCAAAAAACATGCAGGTGCATTGCATAAATACTAAAAAAGAATGAAACTCCTAGGTTATGCATAACTTTGACCCAAAGTCTGGCCTTTGTATCAAAGCAAATATGTGTCTCCACCTGACTGTAATTATTTCCAGAAAAGTAGGGCGGTATAATAAAATGCAGCCTTCTGTATACATAAATCATTGATATCTGAAAGTCACCCAGACTGTTGGGACGGACTGTACTTTAATGACTTTTTTGGTGACATCTCAAAATGTTTTGAGTCCAGCTTTTAAGTTTCAGCCAGTTTGTGATGTTATCACAAATGTGGCTGAACTCATTTGAACTGTGGCTGTAGATGAACTCTGGCTGGTCCAGATAACTGTTTACCTGCTGGAAATATAGGGCCTGCTGATTAATTACACCTTTAGTTGACAAGTGAAAAAACAGCCCACAGATCAAGACTTAGTATGAGATAATATTAATTATTACCAGTATAATGTTAATACAAGTTAACCTCTGAATATCTCCTGTATATCTGCTTTAACTATCTAAGGCTGTGAACAAAAGACGGGCAGGAAGAAGCTCGCTGATGGTGGCATCTTAGCTCATAACCACAGATAGAGAGACAGACGAGTGGTGCATTCTAACAGAGTGACAAATGAGTGATAAATAAGTGTTAAATTATTGAACTTGTGTTGTGTAGTTCCATGAATCTGTCTTCAGTTTACACACTGCTGAAGGAATGGTAAGCTCTCCTCTGAAGTATTATCACTGAAACGTAAAGATCCTATCACCAGTGCTGTGCTCTCTACTTAGCCCTGTCCTGCTCTCTTTCACAGTAAATGCTTCTTGTTAAATATATCTCATTCCCAACTCATGGCTTCAGGGGATTGAAACCATTCAAGACTGCAGTTATTTATACAAGCTGGATGTCTGCCAAAGTTACAGCGAGAAACTAAACCAGATTAGTTTTATATCCCTTTCAAACTTGGCGTGGAACGAGTCAAAAGTTTACTTTTTTTTCTGCAATTAATCAATGTCGCAGAGGTTTTAAGGTAGAACCTCTTCCTGAAGTGGCAAAGAGAAAGAAACCAGCCCCTGCCCTGTAATCTGTTTATTCACAGATTAATCACTGTAGAAGTGGGAACAACAAAGGCCTATTCCCAGGTGCGTGAATTATGCAAATTGTGATTTAAAGGTTCTGAATTTACCAGAGCAAACAAAAACTTTGTTGAACAGTTACAAGTGGTGGGTTACAACAGGTCAGATATGATAAATACATTATGCTATAGCATCAATGAAGTTCATATTGGTCAAATCTGCACCTCATAATTTACATCCAGTGCCGATATACAGTGCCCATGCCAGATGTAATGTGGCCTATTTGTAGCAAGGCAAAATCTAAGGGCTGGGTTATGCTCAAAAAGAGGTAGTCCGTACGACATGTTGTCAGACGTGTTGATAGTTGTTCCAAACAGCCACATGAAGACGGAGTGAAAAGCCAATCGTCATAGAGAGTGGGTAAGAAGCAATTTCAGGAACACTCTCCACTCTCTAGAAGGCAGTCATAGTGTACTCGGTTGTTAACATGAAAAGTGACAGTGACTGTGTAAAGAATAAGAGAGCTTGAGAGAGAACCTTGGCTCCTCCACCTCAATCAGGACATGAAGTGAGTGCAAATGTTGGATTGTTGGTTTTGAAAAATAACAGACATTGTTGGACACAGCCCTCAATTCCTTACCGGTAAGATGTGGTAGGAGGGGGTTTCCAAAGCTATTTGACCATCCAACAAACGCTTCTGAGGGAGTATACATCAGCCTTAAGGGGTGTGGAAGTCAGGATAGTTGGATGGGTGTGTAGCTAATCTGACTCTCATGCAGGAGACCAGAGTCGCATCAGTGTTTGCTATTTAATTAAACACAATCTTTCTGTAACCATAACCAGGTGTTTTATTTTCCTTGCATTAACCATACCTTTTCCTAACTTAAAGACTTTGCAGAATTGTCTAATACTGACTGCTTGTCTGGCAATAAGGTAGTAAAACAGAGGGCTAAAATCTAGGTTAGGTGTGAAGAGAAAGTGGCTTGCATTCATATCTCCACTCTATGAATACTAACCGGTATCATGTTCTTATTAAATGGTTAATAATCTCAGCAGCTCCTGGATTGGTCCTCAGATAGCTCTAGTCTATTACTTTCATTCAATCTGATTGGGAGACAAAATGGTGGCTGTTCATTTATTTATATTTATATTTCCTGTCCAGCTATCACCTGACATTCACTACTGCCCATGGCCAGTAACAGTAAATGAGACAACACAATAATTCAAATGACACCAAGACCTAAGAGTAAAAACATCACATGATGCTATGAACATTCCTTGAACTATTAGAGAAAGAAGGATTCTTTTTATTTGTGTTAAGCTGGTATGGGGTTAAGTTGCTGGTGTTTTGTTTTTTTTAAACAAAGATGAACTATGATTCCCCTCTGTGCTGACTGGAGGTCCTGGAGGTTTTTTGCTGAATGGTACAGATTCATACACACTAATTAAATTCTCACAAGGACAGTAATACATAACCTCTGATTTTCTTTCTGAAGTATAAAATAAAAGTAATAATTCAGCTCAGGCCCTGACCATCTAATTCACAATATATATCCTGCCTTAAATGATAATCTTGAAGATTTTCATTTAACCCTCCTAATGTGTTAGAAAAGGGTTTACACCTTTAGTGTTCATGGGTCAAATTTGGCCCATGTTTGAATTCATTAGCAAGCACTGAAAAAAACACTAATTATCATCCAGTAAAATGTTTTACCTGCTAAGTGACTTATTATTCATCAATAACCATAATATATATATATATATATATATATATATATATATATATACACACACTTACTTTGGTATTTTATGTACCTTAGACCACATTGAACTTACAATGTACAAATCATTTTTAGTTTAAAATAGACACAATGTATCTATTGTATTGCTTATGATGAACAGAACAGGAAAATAAGACCATGAGATGATCTGATAAACAAAATAATTCCCAAAATAACTTGTTTATATTTTCTTACACATTAAAAATACGCATGCTGTGCCAGGTGTGCGGTGAAATGTGAGAAATAAAGCACGAGAAAGCCCCAGCCTGTATATTGCTATACAGCTGGGGAACAGGAGATGTGTATCTGTGTTTGTGTCTCTGTGTGTGCATGTGTGCGTGTGTGTGTCTGTGTCTATGGGGTGTGAGTGAAAGAGAGACTGGGGTGTGTGCATTGGGTCGTATTTGCTGTGTGCCACTCTACAATTGAATTCAAGTCGATATGCTTTCTTGGCATGAAACATAGTTTTAATATTATTCCACAATATTATTACACTATTTTTGTAGGATTTCATTACTATTATTTTTGTTTTGTTGTAATTTTTGTTATTCATGATGGTTTGGCAACATTTACCATTTATTTCTGTGCATAAACAACCCATAATTACTGACGGGTCAAATTTGACCCATGATACAACAGATCAAAATGTTCAAAATCTGTTTTATTGTATTCAGGAGGCCATTGTAGAGGATGTAATGCCTTGTTTTGATCAGAAAAAATTTAAAGTATATTTCACACATCTTAACTTGAAAATGGGTCAAATTTGACCCTAACACAATAGGAGGGTTAAATAAATGTCTGTTAAGTCACTACCTATTGCATGAGGTACGAATGAGGTAACATAATGGTGATTTGGCCTATGGCCCATTGATGAGAGCTCTTGCATTTGCAGTATTATGAATATTACGAACTGGGTGTCGGTAGCAACATTCCTGGGAAAAATCACAAGCGGCACACAGTTAGTGGCATGTTTTCCGTCACCCAGCAGTGGTTGGTCTGGCAGATATGCGGAGAGCTAACGCAACAGACTCGTTCTTCAACTCACTTGTGTGTGAGGTGGCGTACTGTTTTTTCCAGTCTCTGTTAGCGTTGCAAGTAAACGGTTATTGACGTCACACATCATGGGTGCCGCCAACGAGAACAAAACAGAGATCTTTGAGATTGTTACTTTAAGTCTACAAGTTAAGGCAGAATCGCTGCCTTTACAAGAGATTATTGTTAACTGGATAGGTCATTAAGTCAGTCTCAACATTCAACCTTTAACCTTCTAAAACGTGTCTAATAATAAGTCTAATACCCTCTGTGAGTGTTTTCCTTTGTGTGCCCCAATGAATAAGACAAAGTGACTCCCATGAGACTGACCAAATTTCTGAAACGAAGAAAGGCTCAAGGAGTGCCCTCTTTCATTGACTACAGTACAGTTTACTGTACCTTGGCATAGACATTATTTTCATTACCATTAATGCCATGCAGGGAAAAGTTTGTTGATTTGTAGTAGTTGCCAGAACAGAGAAGTTACTTTTAGACTGTTGAAATTCCTACTTGGAAAGTGGAGCGTGAGACAAATGACATTTATACACTTTAAAACAAATCTGTGTGTTATGGTCACACACTGAAACACAAAAGCATCCTGTGTAATATACGTTGGTCGAATCTTTATACTGACATTTTTTCTTTTAATCGTTTGTACATGTGGAAGCCACAACCCAAAAGTTGTTGAATAATACAGTAAAGTGTTTTTACAACCTCTTCCTCTCCCTGAACTTTATCAGGGGCGAAATGAGTGAACAATGACTCGTACCCGGGTAGTAACTGCTCAGTCTAAATATGGTCTGATCCATTTGAAATATACAGTAGAAATAGTTTAGTCCCACTGTTTCTGTTTATCTGAACCACACGTAATACCAACATGGATATTTTCCACTTGCAACAAGTAGAACACACTCTGCCACTCTGCATAACATTGCAAACGGTGTCAGATTTGTGTTCCTTGATGGTCATACACCAATTTGTTTTTGGGTGGACCTCGGCCACAGTCCCCTAGGGGCCTGAACCGCAGAACCAATTATGCTCTGAATAAATCCTAAGAGGAATGTCTTTGTTCCTATGAATTAAATAAGAAAATAATTGGGCTGGACAATAATTCCTTGAATCAGACAGAGATTGAATGGATAAGACATGACTGAACAGTAATCAGCAGATTTTTTTTTTTTTCACATCGTCACACTCCATTTGAAATTTATTTTCTGACATTTTCATTCATTTTTGCCTTGTTGGCCCCTGGAGAAGAAGTCTGGAAGTGAGAAATTGATGGCCTGTGAAATATGTGCTCTTACCAACTGGTAACAGCATCGTCTGAAGAGTGCACATGATTACACACAACATGACATTTGATTGCATTTGCTTGTGTGCAAAATAAGAGATAAATGTATGTATGAATGTCTTACACTTGTCTTATTACTCTTTGCCAAGTGCAACCCTGTGCAATTTTACTAATACATATGCTTATTACTTTGGTATTTTTTCGACTCCAATGGCATGGACTGAACATTAGCCACAGAGCAAATATTCCACTGTGTATCAGTGTTGATATTCAGTTCAGTAGTTAAATAATGTTTTTCATTCTTCCAGTCTTTATGTGAAGCTAAGCTAATCGCCTGCTGGCAGTAGCATCATATTCAGTGCACAGACATTTAAGTGGTATTAATCCCCTCATCTAAGCATGATATCAAATAAGCATATTTTTGCAGAATGTCGAACTATCCCTTTAAATTTGCAAAGTGGCAATATGGCAAATGTAATACCAAGAAAGTGAATTAAAATTTAAGAGAACAAGTGAGAGCGAGTATTTAGGTAGTCTAATTTCCTCTCATGCTCCTGAAAGCTTTCCCTAGAGGAATAATGCCTCCAGGTATTGTTCCTCACAGATTACAGGAAAAATATAGTGGGAGGGAGGTGAGAGGTGCAGGCTGGGTCATTAGGGCAACATCACAACTTTCTATGAAGACGAAATGGAGGATAAAGGAGGACATAGTGCGGAGTGAGAGAGATCTATTGTAACAGTGTCTGACTAAATAGAGCGATGAACAATATCTAACTATCCAAGCCAGTTAGAGGGTTATCCAAATGTGAAATGGTTTTGTCTGGGAGTGACAGGATACAGGAAGACAGATGTCACAGACCGAGGAAACCAGTCATGATTAATCGAACATGCAGACTCCCGCTTTCCAAAACAGGACATTGAGTAGAACTACATTTACATTTCATTTAAGGTATGTGGCTCTTACCCAGAGTTCATCAGCAGGACATTTAAGACTGAGCTCTAGACCAAGAAATCAACAGTTTTTTCTTTAGAGAGAAAAAAATATATAAATGTAAGTAGTTTCAAAGCCTCTTCAGATCAGCTTTGTCAATTTCAGGGCAACTCGTGCATTTTGACATTTCTCCCACTCAGAGAGAAGAGAAAGACAGCGGGTCAACAAAACATTAGAATTAATTCTTAAATCATGAATATAGGCCTAATATATTCATGGAAACCTGCCAGGATGAGTTGTTGTGGAACAAAGTGTTTAACAAAAGAAATGGTCAGTGGGTCACCAAAATCAGAAGAAATCCTTCTATGAGTGCCGTGATTATCAAGCACATGACATTGCATGGTTATATGCCCAGTAGGTAGTGAGATTTTGCTTTGCTTTGAATAGCTGGATGGATGAACATTTGCTAGTGTAGAAACGCAACATCCAACTGAGCTGTATTGTTTTAAAAAGCGAGTCACAGAAAATTATTTGTAACACCTGCATGAATGCTGAGTATTGAGATCCGATTATAAGGATTTACTGGTCGGATTTATTTTTGCGTCATCAGTCATATGGACTTTTGTGAGAGCTCATTGTGAAGTGTGGGGATGAAGCACGGTGCCTGTGGCGTCTGCAGTCATTGAAGGTCAGAGCTCTGGAAACTATCATCACTTCTCTCAGTGAGGATAACACAGGCCTGCATGAACACACACACACATTTGCAAGCACTCATAGAGAACTAAACACACCTACTTATCTCAAAGCCTTGTTTATGATCCATGATCTATCATAATGTTTATTATTCCCAAACCTAGCTTGACCTCCTATATACTGTATTTAAACTTAATTGCCTCAGTTCGTGATTATTATCAAAGAGACCTCCACCCAAATCATTACACAGCAAGAAATACCTGAAAAAAACATATTTTCAGCCATTGATGAAAGAGCCATGATCATTTCACTGCAATAATCTAGTGTGAGTTTGACAGAGACCAAATCCTAAATGGAGCCTGCCAAAGGCAAAGAGAGTGAAACACATGACAAGGACAAAAATACAGTGAATAATGAACCAATAATTCTCCATCCACAGTTCATATCAGTTAGATTTTGGAAGGTTGTACGGTGTTGGAGCTCAGCCTGTTGTCAAGAGTGTCTGTGTGCCTCTGTGTGACATTCATTCATTGAATAAATCTATACATCTGGACATAATCTGTAAATGCTGTTTGTGTGTGATGTGCAGTCTTTTCACAGGCAGTTTAGTTCTCCAGTGCTTTCCCCGGCCCAAATGTTCTGGAAGTTATCAAAGCTTTCACTTTAAATAAGATGGTGTGTTTCTTAACCTGCTAACTCTTTAAATACACACTCAGCTACAGTATGTTTGCACACAAAAATGGATGACTATATGTATTCATAGTGATTGTTATTTAATAGAGAGACATCATGTTGACTCAGTATGAGCAGGGCTGAGGCACAAACTGGAGGTGTGGCTTATCTGCTGTCACCCCTCTGCCTTTTTCATCTGTCATTGGTACAGTTTTGGTTCCAACACCAAGCTCTGTGTCTATTTACAGAGATGTCCCAGTGAATAGCTGCATGTTACAGTATTTGCATAGATTATGTAAGCTTTCCAGAAATGCAAATTTATCCCAAATGCTAAATTCATTTTTTTTTTCTGATGCAGTGGAATGTTAGTGTTTGTTAACGTCTGGCAGGGTATACTACCAGGGCCATGGATGCAGATTCATACCAGAAATATCTTTAGGGGAATTTTCTGTGGTTTAACCTTTAGCTATTTATCCTTGTAGCATTTATTGAATGTACGTAAAGATAGATGATGTGTCTCCACTTCCTACTGCTCTGCTAAAAAGAAGCCAGGAGCTGCCATCTTGCTTGTGTCTGCGCAGTAGAGTCGGGCGGTGGGATGACGGCCAGTGGGCAAGCACCTCCTAAGTTGTCCCACCACATAACGGAGGTTTGAGAGCGGCTTTCACAGCTGTCATCCATGACGTCACACTCCCTTGTTATATCGTCAAATAACTAATTAAAAACAAACTTATTAGAAAAATTAGCACTTGGACAAACAACAGCGTGATAAGAACAACCTAAAATGACAGAAAACATCTTTGTGAAAAATTGATTTGACGTGTACTTTGATTTTTTTTCAGCTTGGCTCATATCCAATCCGCTAACATAGAGAGGGCGGGATTTATGTGCTATACCGCAGCCAGCCACCAGGAGGCGATTGCGATGTTTTGGCTTCACTTTTGGGGAGCTGTCATGATGTCCATATTTATATACAGAGTGATAGCATTACATAAACCCAGATGTTTTTGATTTCATGCATCTGGAAGGACTCAATTTTTAGTGTATGCTGTAGTATACATTTTTATTTTAAACGATTAAAATATCATGGCAGAAAAGAAAAATTAGCCACAAGAGCAAAACAAGGTTTAGTCAGGACAAGGGGAGTGGTACAAGGCAAACCTCCCAATAAATCAATGATTATAGACTGAAGTTGGTTTAACTTGCCCAATGGATCAATTGTGCACCCAACTTTTTTCTCACTTTATAAAGATTCACCAGTTTTTAATCTGATCCAGACTGAACAGGCGACAGCTGCAAAACCTCTTTAGTCCTCAGATTGCATCACTGAACAAAATGTTTTACCCTAACTTTAAACACAAAACATGCATTATAAAATTAGTTTGGTAGTTTTAGGTCATTTAGCAGACTTTAAAAAAGATGTAACTTTTAAATTCAAAGTCTTTGCTTGTGTTTGCAGCTTTTGTCTCATGCTGCCCTGCAGCAGCGGCTGCAGGGACAATGTGTTCAAACGTTCGGGAGCTCTCAGCACCCTCCGCAGGCTTGCTGTCTGATTGGCTGAGCACTGACCATGATGTCATCACTGCATGTTATAAGGGCTCTGACAAATAGCCTGGGAGACACATTAGAAGAAACACAGCTCAACTGAAGGGCTGAGTGAGTGAGACACACGGAGGATAAGATAAAGAGAAAGTAGAAAGAAGGACATGTGACAGTGAATACTTGCAGAAACTACCTGAATAGTTAAATCTCTACTTTGTATGGGAGGCAGGAAGCAAGACAACTACCTGTGGAGGTTTGTACTTTTATTTTTGATTAGCCTGTTAAACATGTTTTGTAAGCTGTGCTTGCTGAAGCCTAGCAGGATGTAATGATTTTGCTTTGTGGTGTTAGTGCCGTCATTGTTGTTGTTGTTGTAAAACCAATAACAGACACATCAGTACAAATTTGTCAGTGATAATTTTATTTACACATGCCGTTTGAATGAAAAGTGCTTGTTTTCATTCTTCTGTCCTTATCAGGCTTCTGTTAGATTCAAATTGTGATCTTCACCTCTCTCTCTCTCTGTGCTATGTGTGTGTGTGTGTGTGTGTGTGTGTGCGTGTCATTCACATATGGTCTCCTCAGATGGGAAGCACAACCCCCCCAGTGTACCTCAATGTGAGTGCAAAGATGATCAACTCGTCATCAGAACCAGCTAAGAATGAGGAGGGTTACAGTGAGGCAACAATGATCCTGCTGGGCATGATCATGTCCTTACTCGTCCTGTGCATTGTCTTCGGCAACATCCTGGTCATAACAGCGATTGCCCGCTTCCAGCGTCTCCAAAATGTCACCAACTGCTTCATCACATCCCTGGCCTGTGCCGACCTGGTAATGGGTCTCATCGTGATTCCTTTCGGCGCCTGTTACATCATCTTCAAGACCTGGCACTTTGGTAGTTTCTGGTGCGAGTTCTGGACTGCAACTGATGTGCTCTGCGTGACGGCAAGCATCGAGACCCTGTGTGTTATAGCCATAGACCGTTACTTGGCTATCACTTCTCCCTTCCGCTACCAGTCAATGCTGACCAAGTGCAAAGCTCGCATTGTGGTTGTGCTTGTGTGGGTGATTGCAGCCTTGATATCGTTCCTGCCCATCCACATGAAGTGGTGGATATCAGACGATAAGGAAGCTAAGGCGTGCATTGAGAACACTAACTGCTGCGAGTTCTACACCAACATGGCTTATGCTATCACCTCCTCTATCATCTCCTTCTATATCCCTTTGGTCATAATGGTTTTCGTCTACAGCCGCGTTTTCCAGGAGGCCAAGCGCCAGCTGAAGAAGATTGACCAAAGCGTTGGACGTTTTCATAACAGTGACAACATCAACCTCAAATCTCTAGAGGCCAACAATGGGCGTGGCCACAAGAAGGCCAAGTTTTGCCTGCGGGAACACAAAGCCCTAAAGACTCTGGGAATCATCATGGGGATCTTCACTCTGTGCTGGCTGCCGTTCTTTCTGCTCAACGTGGTGGTTGCCATATGGAAGGTGGAGGATATCGACCTCACCTTCAGGATCCTCAACTGGATAGGTTACGCGAACTCTGCCTTCAACCCGCTGATTTACTGCCGGAGTCCCGAGTTCAGATATGCCTTCAAGGAAATCCTCTGCATGAAGAGGAATCGCCTCAGCAACCCAGGTCCCATGAATGGATACATCTACAGCAGGCACAGTTGGCAGAGTGAGCAACAGGGGAGAAGTAAGGGCAGCTCAGAAGACAGTGACGCCAATGAAGGGTGTATGGGGAAGGGAGCGGAGGTCTGCAGCGTTGTGGACAAAACAGTGGACCCAAATGGGAATTGCAGCAAAGCCCTAACGACTGTTACGACAGTCCTTTAAACTTGGAGCTCTGACACTTCTGTCAACAGGGCAATCCGTTCATGTTTACACTGCTATCATGAACTTTTCCAATTGACTATTGAAGGTAAGGCCAATAAAACTGACTGGTAGTCTCGGGAGACTGCTTTAAAGAAACTGTAATAATCATGTTCAGCTGAGGAAAATCTGTTCTTCTTCCTCCTGCAACACAGTGATTAAATAGATAGATCACTTTTCTTTTTGTTACATTTATTATGTTGATTTTACATCTACCTCACCACATTTTTAATATTTGTTTCTTAACCATTTATCTAAACTATTTCACATTGACTCACTGTCCATGGAGATAATCTAGGGCAGTAACTCAGCAGTTTATTTACTCTACTAAACGATCTCTGGATTATACACAGTCATTGTTAATTATCTGGCTCCAATTTAATTTGCAGTCGTGTTTTTTTTATCTTGGTGTTCTTGGCAAAAGATCACATAATTTACTAGCAAGAAAATGTTTTGGGATTTCAAAGTGAATGTTTTGAGGCTGTAAATTCTGTTCGGGGCATCCTAATTCAGCGTGGATAGTGAATAATATATTTCCATCAGAAAATGGATAAGAAGTATTAAACTTATTGCCTCTTTGCAGCTTTGTTTGAAGAAATACATTCCAAACCAACCGAGATTAATTTTTTGGCTTTATATAGTTTCCAGTTTTTTGATGGATTGTCTAATGTGAAAGATGATCAACACCATGTGTGGCAGAACCTGTCTCCCTCTCTCCCTCTTGCTCTCTCTTCAGTGCTCAGCGGTGTTGTGAGGCCTGGCTCCCTGCATGCTCTAATGTTTTACAGCCTGTTGCATGGGAGTTTCTGTTGCCAACTGATAGCACAAGAGATATGAATGCTCACTGTTATCTCACATCTCACTGGTGCAAGCTGAGAAACGCCTGGGGCCATCCTCTGTTTGTCACTTGATAAAGCCTGTAAGTTTGTATATGTATCAGCAAGATTCCATTATCAGCCCTAAAGATATCTATTACGCATCGGTCCAAAGAGGGCGACATTATGGTTAATCCTGGGTATTGACCTTTAAAGCTTGCAGCTGTTGTATAAATTCCAGTGCATTATTGTTGTAAAACCTTTGCTACTGCATAGTCCAAACAAGTTGTATCTTGCATTCAGTCCACTGGTTCATTCTTGAGACATGCACCCACTATTTGGTACATTATATTGCCATTACATAAGTGTAGCATTAGGGTTAGCAAACTATTATTCTTTTCTTTCCTTTTTGCCGGTGGCAACAGAAATGGTTATCCCTATTGTTGCACAAGCCCCATTTGTTTATTATATTTTGTGGTTGCTGTGTTTCAGTATGTACAGTGTTTACTGAAACCAGAGAAGCCGTTTCCTCCGTCATGGCACAAGGGTACAAACCACGCACAATAATAAACAGACCGTCAAAATAACCAACTGATAACAAAGTTCCAGGCCCGAGATGTGCTGGTGGCTACTCAGGCCTGTAAACAGAGATGAGAAAAACAGTCAGCACTCCTTAGCTGTGCACCTTTCTCAATTCTCCGTGACATGTCCCAGAGCCTCCTCACTGTAAACGGATGTCTGGATCATCATGAAATCCACCAACGTTTAGATCGGCCGCTCAGGAGTCCGCTGAGTAGCGCCTCAGCTGTTCCAGTTGTTTCAGTCAGTTTCAGTCAGTCTCCTTTTCTTGGTGTGCAGTCTCCAGGAAATGCCTCAATCCAGCTGAGCCCAGCCCAATAAACACTAATAAATCCATTATCTCTGCCGTTTAGCTGGAGAATCAAATAACGGCTTCCTAAAAAAAAAAAAAAAAAAAAACTGAGACAGATTAGTAGATTACAAAATAAACAATTCCCAATTTGCAAGTTGTGATCCAAAGGGCCAACGTGAAATGATTCTTTCTTATCACCCATCTTAAGATCACAGGCTCTTGGGACTGTTGTCACTTTTTGATATAGGCAAGCATTAATAAAGGATGAGTATTTAATATGTAGGACTTTAACTAGAGAATTCACCCCAGTCTAAATGGCGTGCATTACTCTCAAGGGAAGTAATAGAGGTGTTGCTGCGGACCCAGTCAGGTTAGCGATCACTAGTATGTTCTGATCGAAGTGACAGCATGCTAAATGTGGCTCCTGGAGGCAGGAGGGGGAGCAGGGATTCTCTGCCAGTCTAAATCGGTGTTAGTGACCTGTGTTTTAGTGCATGTGGCGTTGCCTCTGGAGTAAGGTCAGCTGACGCCGTCAAAACTGTGAACTTTGAATCTCTATGTACTGTATCGCTAGGTTTGGTCAGCACTGTTGTCACAGACCTTAGGAATAGACGTAAATGTGGTGTCATCATACGTCAATGTTTGCCGAGCGAAAAACAAGCTTTCCAGTATGTTCTTTTTTTCCCCTGTTTTTCTTTTTCATGGATTTACATCAAAGAAAATGTGCACGAGGGTTTTTTAACACTTTCACTGTACAGCATGCACAAAGCACAAAACAGATTCTAGACCAAGATTTTGATAAAAGACATGATATTGTATTTATTCACAGACATGAATTGACGCTTAATTAATCAGTCACTGCTGGCTTAAAAAAAAGGAAAACACATTTTCAAGCCTGTATCTAAACCATCTGCTACTTATTTTGGTGCACTTCGCAAGTGATCTTCTGCATGTCAAATCTGTATTTGTGGTGATGTGTTTTGTGGACTTTGGTGCCATTACCTTTTCAAAGTGATCTATTTTAGTCCAAGTGGAGTAGGGTTGTGAAGTATATATCCACACTGCTCCCTCCTGGCAGTGGCCTCTCCTTGCACCTTGACTGTCTCAGAGTTATTAATGGTTACTGTTTCATCAATATGCCTATATAATAATGAATGTAATTCATGTCTTCACCTCCCCATGCTGTAGGACACAACACATTTATGTGCAATGACTCTTGAATGATTAGCTGACACTACAACATTCCAAGCATGGGCGAAGGTTTGGAACCATACACCATGCCTACTGATGCACACAGTGTACATTCAGTTCTCCCACCAAACTTCGACTCTAGATTACCCAGTTTACCATCTGGTATACGGTTATACCAGCTCTGCTAAGATAAAAGATTCTTTTTAAAGTGGATTCTGGGTTACAGACAAGTCTTACGGGATATAATACAATGTGGCACATATATTTTCAGTGTAAAAGAAATTTAATGTACATGGATTATTTATAGTTACAAACAGCTTGAGCATTTTGATGTACGTCATGGAACGACATATTTGAAACTGATCAAGGCTCAGTTGGGCTAATGCTAATGCAGTCTTGATCCATTACTGTTCCTGTTGACTAAAAGTCACCTTTTTTGTGCCCCATACAAAAATAGCTCCCCAGTTACTTAGATTAGGTTTTTCACTGACTTAAAGCAGCACTGTATAGCACTTTTTCATGAAACATTTGTAGAATTTTAAGCATTGAATCCATTTTTGAGTTCATGAACTATAAACAAATAATGGCTGGAGAGTTATGCTGTTCACTTGTACCATAATATCTTTGTGGTCCTCTCTCATGTGCGTGAGGAAGTTCTCCTTCCTGTTTGTGA
Organism: Thunnus albacares; assembly: GCF_914725855.1. NCBI lineage: Eukaryota > Metazoa > Chordata > Actinopteri > Scombriformes > Scombridae > Thunnus > Thunnus albacares. The sequence continues at coordinate 10,947,695 of NC_058115.1, read as the reverse complement.
CTAAAACTGAGGACTCATGAGAAATGATTGCTGCAGAGTCTCAGCACAGACGTTGGTGGACTATTCTAATTAGTTGATGTATGTGAATGTGAATTTTTTTATATATATATATATATCAAAGATAAATATTGCTTCAGCCAAAAGTAAACCTATTAGATGTGAACTTCTTTCGTGGCCAGATTGAAAATGTGGTCACTCAGCTGAATGTTTACTAAATGTTTCGTTTTGCAAGTTACTTTCGCACAAGTTTTTGTCACTGTTTGTTGAAGTAATGAAGCCTGTTACAACATGTGGTGTCCTGTGGTATTTATGAAAAGCAAGTATGCTCAAAGCAAGTATGTGCTGTAACATTTGTATTTAAATAAATTATGTACTTGTTGCATGTAATGTCCTCATTGATGTGTCTTTCGTGATCATTAAATTGCACAACAGTGTGTGGTCTACTTTTCTTGTGCAAGCAATGCCCTCAAAAGACAATTTAAACACATAAATTTAATTTTTAAATCTAAAATACGAACAAACTACCTGAAGGTATGAAGCATCTGAGTGAATTGGGCCTGCACACTGACAGCAGCTCAGGCTATTTCAGTATGGGAAAACCAGTCATCAACATGTGATCCAAATAGAATGATGGACAGGAAAAGCGATCAGGATATTATGAAAATCTTTCCATTCTCCTTTTGAAACTGCACGCCTGCCCAATGCTCCGAGCAATTGTAGATTATACAGTGTGCCTAATTCTATTCCAAAAATCCAAGGGAGGAGGACAGTGGAGATATATAGAGCCATAAACATGTCTTGAAATTTGGCACTTAATCAGAGTGGATTTGGTTTCTTTCATGCGCAAAAAATGTGCATCTGCTAAAAGAAGATTGAAAACTTTAAGAGCAGTTATCATGGTTAGGGATATATAGTTTTACAGAAAAAAACATGACCACAACAACATACCTAACAGTCTTTGTATATCACTCCATACTGCACATCAGGCTTTCATGACAAGCTGACAAGTATTTTGGAATAAGATAATACGCTTTCAGTTGGCCACAGGGTTGTTTTCTCTTTTCCTCATTTGACAAAGTGGGTCATTTAACAAGATATATTACATAGATATATGACAAGTTATACTGTACATTGTTAGACTGGGTGAAACATCTGTAACACCTGTAAAATCTCTTTATCTTTAATGCTTTCACTCAAGATTAGAAGAGTGGAAAGATTAGTGTGGATTGATCATTGATATATTTTTGGACTATTATGAGCAGTGTTGGGCAAGTTACTTGAAAATTGTAATAAATTACTTATTACACATTACTCATTGTAAAAGTAATCACACAACTGTATTTATTACTCAGCAGCAAAAGTACCACATTACTACTTTACTTACGTTACTCAGTCGTCAGCGCTGTCAAAGTTGCCTTTTAACAGCTTAAAATCCTCCACACCAACACACTGCATCTTTTGTATTTAACACATACTGAAATAGAACTGACTACATACAGCAGTACCATGCAGAAACCACACTGACATCAACCCTCCATTAATCCCAATAAGACAGCCAGCACACCGACCCCCAAGTGTAAAAGTAACAGAGCGTTACTGGGATTAGTAACTGTAATATAATTACTGTATTTCAAATTGTAATCCCTTATACCACTCGCTACTGAAAAAGTAATTACATTACTGTAACATGTTACAAAGTAATGCTTTACTGCCCAACACTGATTATGAGACTATTGCATGAAACCATCAATCAGTCTCTCCAATCACAAAAAGCCATCTTGTGGCCGGTGAACTACAGCTATTTCAGGCTTTCAGATGTGCACTCAGCCTGATCCACAGAGATGTGTGCAGACATAAGTCTGTGAGATCTGCCGTGTGCTCAGTGGAGCTCAATGACCAAATCTGAATACTAGACAATACTAGAATCAACAAAGAAACTTCGAGAAACCATATCCAACTTATGCTTTAAACAGTCTGCTCTGCCTTCAAAATGTAAGCCCATGCATGGTAATATCTATAATCAGGTTTTAGCGACTCCAAGATAAAAAGGCAATTTTCCCATATCTAGACCTACCATGTCATCTGAGTCACAGTTTGAAAAAAAAACAACGATCTGAAAAGAAGGGATCTGACTATTTTCTCAGATATGTTCATCATGGCAGTGACATACTGCATACAGGGTGTGAGCATGTGAAAACTTTGTCTTGGATAGATCGATAAGTCCCTTGACACTAGAGGAACCAAGGCACCACAGTGTCTGTAGTCCCTTCGCTCCCAAGAGCCACTAGCATGTGCACGTTGGTGTGTGTGTGTGTGAGAGAGAGAGAGAGAGAGAGAGTGAGTGTATGTGCATGCATTGGAGCATCTCACAACATAGCCTGTCCCCTTCTGAAAAACTAGCTCCACCCGACCTGAGGTTATAAAAGCACATATGACCTCAGGATGGGCTTCATTTTGTTTTCAAGGCCAAAGAAAATGCAATAAAACACATCTCTCCAAAAACATTTTACTTCACCAACATGCTATATTCCACTAACATGTTTTCTACTCTCACTCTCTCTAAAATTTTCTCATTCATCAATGTGTCAAACTAATTTTTGTTTCCTATCTGCAGTCAGCCATATGTGTGTTCAGAACATATAAGAATATTGCCTGTGACAGCTGATTTATGTGCTTAAGTCTATAAGACTCGAACCTTGAAGATGGAGACTCTGGATTGTGCTGTGCCAGCTCTTTTCCTTGAGTCCCTTCTTAAAATAATGGAGCCTTTGGCAGTGAAATAGATCATGGTTAAAGAAACAAATCCATGTTAATGTGACGTGCAGAGCAAATCAATTGGCAAAATACCAAGATATCAATGGGATAGATGTGATGTTAGTGATGGGAATTCATTACAGGATGTAAGGGTGAAGGGTTAATCGTATATTGAATGATGGCATAAAAACGCTCTGGGACACATGAGCATAAATGGAATGGCACAGCAGCCCACACACTATCCTTCTTCTACTTCTTAAGGCCCTGTCACACCAGAAAGTGATGCAGCAAAATTCATCCAAGTGTCTTCGGGTTGGAGGAATCCCATTAATTTTTTCCAAAGACAATGTTACGTGCATTTCTATAGCTTAGATCAGCATGAAACTCTCCGAGTACCATCACCAGTCCAAATGAAAATCATGTTAGAAAATATCTCCTTCTTTGATAAAAAGTCAAAAAAGCCTATAAAATGAAAACTGGTGTCCTTAACATGAACCTACAGGGTAAATTGAACTTGATTTGGAAAAAATCACATGGATTTGCTTCACCCCCTTGATCAAATTTACTTATTACAGTGATTTATTCTTCATTCTCCTATTTGCATGCTTACTGCCGTATTCCTTATATCATCTTCTTCTCTTTTACTTATCATGTAACTGTTGCCTTATTCTTTGTGAGTTAATGGCTTCAAAGTTCAAGTATTTCAAGAGAACAAAGGAAGATGACACAAAAACTGTCCAGTGCAGTTCAATGCAGTGCAGGGCTACAAACTGCATACATCTGTTCATGGTTTTCTATGATGAAAAATGCATTCTGGATTTGGTTTAGAGAAGGTCAAGAAAGTGTTGTTAACTGAGTATGCGGGTGGTCGCACATGATGAGTTCACTGCTTACTGTCAGCAATGAGTGATGGATTTTAAAACAGTGTTGCATGACTTAATTTCAAGTGTCAGCTTCCTATTTCAAGTTCTATTAATCTTTTTCTTCTTGTTGCTGCTAATAATTGATGACTTTTGGTTTAAATGTGAATGAATTGGCACACTGACACAGGCAAAAGAGGATGCAGTGTAGCATTTTCAAAATGTGCTCAAGCTCTGTCTTTTTCATTCTCTCCTAATGGCTCAATTATCTGAACAAAATAACATAATTTGCTTCCAAGCAATCAATTTCGCTCTATTTGACTCAGAGCTGGCTCTGGGGCATTGTATTCTTAACAGTAAGCAATTGTATTTGTTGATGGCTTTGTAAAGTATCACTTATTCGACCCCTTATGTAATGCTGCTGTAGTTTGGTTTGAATACAAAAGAGGATGAGATAACTAAATGTTGTAAATTATGCTGTGTACTATGGTGCAGGAATTGACTTTTAAAGAAGTAAAATTTGGTTTTGATTAACTGCAGTTAAGTCTTTTTCTTAATGCCTCTGAGAGGAGCTGTGTGTTACAGAGATTGTATTTAATAACCAGCAGCCTCACTGTTTTACATTCATCAGCAGGCCTGTTGAAATGGATAGCTTACATTAACCATGCAGCTCTTTATAATCGCAACTCACCAGCCTGCTCCGCAGCAAAGAGTGATGTACGGGAGCAGTTTGACAAAAATCAGGCGCAGGCGGGTGGGCTACAATAGAACATATCTTTTTAAGTTACTGTAAATTTCACCGCTTTTAAATAATCCAAAAGAAATAAACACAAACATAGGAAGGAATGTTGTCACATTTTTGCAGTGCTCTTACAAGAGGGAAAATTCATCGTTCTGACCTGTCACAGCCAGGCGTGTCAGGTCATGTCACAACCAGTCTACTTGCAATTGCTTTTTATCCCCTCGACACCAGAATGATCTCCCCCAGCATTCCCTGACATGCTCACATTGCTTACTAAATGAGAGACAAAGATGCTTGTGAGTTAAGCCAACGGATGCCTAATATGGTGCTAAAAATATGCATATAGTATTGTGTGGAGGTTAGAGTACAGAGGAAACCACCCGAGTGTGTCTAGGTGTCTGTGTCTTTGTGTGTGTGTGTGTGTGTGTGGTCTTACAGGCTCATGGTTAATGTCCGGTGGCAAAGAAGTATCCAACAGTAAACCCCGACTTAACAGAGGAGTACACCATGTGAAATGGAAGCTATGTGCTGTATTTAAAACACCACTCAGGCCAATAGTAAATACTTGTGTGTGTGTGTGTGTGTGTGTGTATGTGGTGGGGGGGGGGGAGGGGGGGGGTGCATTTCATCAGACTTATGTCAGTATCTGCTGCTGTTTTATCAGACAAATGCACACAAAGGACCTCATTTGTTATCAATGGTTGCCATGACAAAAGAGCAACACAGTAAAAAGTGACAATATCCCAAGATGTATTTAGCTTTGTTTTGATAGAAAAAACAGCTAGAGTTCAGTGTAGTGACCTAATCCGTGTAGGGAAAATCTGTTTCAATGTGCATGCATTAATAACCAAATTGCACATGAAAGGCAAAGGTTAAAGAGTATGAACACGGCAAAATTTATGTTGTCCTTGAAGTGCAAAGAAAACTATGTTCCAGCCAGTTCAAGTGCAAAGAACTTGAAAGACCTGTTATATGTTGCCAAGACAGTTTTACTGTACCTTCCCAGACATTTACAACTTCACATTTAGGTCACAACCAGTGAGAAGAGACAGCTACTGTCACCATGAACCTGTTCTAATGAAAACCTGTATAGACAACAAATGAAAGTTAATCCTGCTGGCCAAACTTTCATCACGAGCTGCTATAGTTATTCGTTTTGACCTTAATGAGGTTACAGGAGGGCACTGACAACATGGATAATGTTTCAGTTTGCCGCAAGATCATCTTAACTGGAGCAGTCAACCTTAGACAGTAACTTTTCCTCAATATTATAGAGAGCATGCATTCTCTGTTGGAACAAACTGAGAAATGATGCTAAGTGTATGTGTGTGTGTGTGTGTGTGTGTGTGTGTGTCGAGGTGATAAACTCATTTATCTGTTAGGACAGTGAAGGATAATGTAGCCAGAGTTATTATCCCCTGGGAAGAGAGGTGAGGTGGACAAGGACAGGGCAAGGTAGAAAAGTGAAGATGAGTGTGTGTGTGTGTGTGTGTGTGTGTGTGTCCTATGTACAGCAAAGCATGCATGTTTCTTAAAACTTGCTGCTGAAATTGGACCGTGACGAATCAGCTATGTTCCCATGTTTCCACTAAGACTCAATGTTTTTTGTTAAGAACACTAAATGGGCTCTTGCAGTTAACATTAACTAGAACACCAGTGTGTTACCATGTGACTCTATAATTCCATTAAGGCACTGCAGAGATGCGGTGAAAGATTTTGAAGCACTATAGGTCATCATTTTTGGTATCTGACAAGGAGATTGACATCAAAATCATCTTAAAATCATCTGTCTTTGGAAGATGTCAGCATGATAGTGTTCAGTTTAAATTAAATATCCAATATGTACAGAGTACAAAAGTAAACCTAAAGTTTCTCTTTTCTGGTGTGACAAGAGTTTTTTCCAACTGTGTAATTATCCTCAAAGTCTTAGGAAGTAAGTGCATCAAAGTACGTTCTATGCCCCTCCTATTTTATTTTAACAGACTTTGCATTCCGCTATTTTACTGATCACTTAACACCCTAGGGAAGTTTTGACCATGTGCGGTGGTGTGACTGTGACTCTAAAGGAAGCAGGGCCTACGTTTCCTAAAAGGGCAACTTCTTGGTCGTCCTGAAGGCTCAGTTGGCTTGAGTGCTGTCTGACACATCTTTTCTGGTACGTTTTGCAAACACATTAAAGTCATGAAAATAAAAGTCCCCCTCCAACTCAAAAATGTAGGAGACATTTTGTGTCCGGCCGTTAAACTTTTGAACTCGGTAACTGAATATATCAGACAAAAATTATTTTTCACTGCAGGGTATTTTTATCTATCTTAAGACTTGTATGGGGGGGTCTTTAAAAGGTTACTTCCCCTGAAAGTGATAAATTGGTACAAGACTCATGATGTATGTCTGAGAACCGTGATTTGAATATATTTTTCTTACCTTCTATTGTCGTTGTATGCATTGTTTTATGCATTTCTGTGTATGTATGCTGCACTGTTTTCATGGACCTCCGAAATCCACTATTAGTCTGTTTGTTAGCTAACATCCATTATTTATGTTATCTATTAAAATGTTGTATGTTATATTATTTTATATTTTATATATATTTATCTCTTTTTCCTTGCTATCTTTTATATAATTTGGTTGTTTTGCAGCCATTAGTCCTCATACCTTACAGGTGAATATGCAAAACTTAGACACAGATGAATATATAGGCTTATAATAGTTTCTCAGCTTTAGTATTTACTTTCTTATGGAAGAGGATTAGGGCCACATATGAAAAATTTATTTGAATTCTGAGTTTAAAGTCAAAATTCTGAGAATAAAGTCAGAATTAATCTCAGAATTCTGACTTTAATCCCAGGGTTTCCAGGTAATGTGGTATTTTGAAACTGTTATTTCTCAATCTTAAAATGTCATCTAGCAGAAAAGGTCAATGACAATCCCCTTGTTTAAGAAGGAAGTCATAAGAAATTGTGTTACGTAAAAGAGACTATTCATGAAGTCACATGGTGTAATGAGCCAGAAGACAACATCTTGATTAAACTACCTTGTGTTCAGACGACCAGTTATAAACCAGTATCTAGTTTATTTTGTTGTTTTTTAACCTTCACTGTGTCCTATACCAAAGAAATTAGGTAGTTCTACATTTTATGCACTTAGGGTTTCACGTATTGTTTAGTGATGGAATTTTTGGGCCACGTTAGAAAATTCAACCTTTTGTTTTTCTGCTGTTGATATTAATGAGCTTCTGTGGTTCCGCATGAGTATTCAAGAGAGTGCTGAGTGTAAACCTGTAAACTGTAAAGATCATTTGAAATAAGCCTGGGAGTACTTAAAAAGGAAGAACAATTCAGTGCTTGTTTTGGCACAATTGGACTTGTTTTGAACTTGTGCTAAACTCGTGCCTGTGGGGGAAGGAAGAAGCCCGGCAACACTGTTCAGCATGCAGATCATGTATGCAAACATTCCTTCCTTTGGCTCGTTGTGTTACAACAATGTAATCCTTAACCGCTTTTCTCTTTCCTGCCCGCTCTTTTACATTCTGCCAGTTTCATAAAATGCAGGCTAGTTAATGTCTTATTTCTGTTTTTCAAGCAATAATACAAGTATTAGGCATGCTTTTCTCTCCATAAATGTGGTTAAATTTAGGCAGAATCACATGTACTGACCAAATAACTGGATATTTTTGTCTGTATTGTCTGTATTTTAAACTCATATTGTCAGGAAAATGTTGTTCTTCACAGTTGTTTCTTGCTTCAGTGTGATACTGTACATGTATAATGTCATTACTGGACTTTAGGTGGACCCAAGCCCAAAATATGACAAAGAGGACACTTTCCATTATGCTCACTCTGGATTGCTGCCAGGCAGGATGATGGAAATCTTTTTCTCTTTACTCCTCTGTCTCTCACCTGTTCTAAACGGCTGCAGCAGCTGATGTGACACAGGCCAGAGCTAGAGATTGTCTTTGTCTGCCCTCCTTTGGTTATACTAAGGATCAACACCATCATGCTGGCTTTTACAGCAAAGCACAAACCGACATGATGGCGCTCTCTAGTGGTTCTTTTGAGACATGGCATTATTGTCAGAATTAAGGCGCTGCTTCTTTTCTCTGTAGTGGCTCAGAGGTGTCAAGTGTGACAAAAACAATGGACATACCACATGAACAAATCAGAAAGAACAACATTATTTCAGAAAACACTGGACCTCTGGGAGAAAAAAGACATCAGCCCATCCTCTGTCATGGCATGGCTGAACAAAAGGTGGGAAATGTGTGCTTAGCATGTACTGTAGGAAGAAATGTATGGCATTTTTGTGACATATGTGGGAAACCACTGAGTTGAAAATTTTTTGAGGAGGCCTGAATTTCTTCCCACAGTAGTGATGAGTTGCTGGACAATTGTTTTCTCCTCGTGAATCCTCATCACACTCTTTCCTCTGTGGTTACTGTATGTCAGTGGTGACATCCTTATTCTCAGAGGCTTTTATGTAACATTTCCCTATATACAGTGAATTTAAATTCATTCAGAATTTTTGAAACAATGCCTGCAGCAGCCGTATACAGTACCTGTAGCACTATGAACTGTTCCAGTTGACCCTTCTTCCTTCTTTCTCTAATTATCTCACAGTAACGGCATTTCCAGTTACTCAAATGTCTCTGTGTTTTCTCTTTTGTTAAAGAATAAAGCTGGGAATATGTATCTTATATTGCCAAAAAAAACACCATGAAAAGACCAAAACCAACAATGAATTGATCTTAATAAGTATTGTCTCTGTAGACTTTCACTGAAAAACACACCTGTCAGTCACTCCATTGCACTGGGTGACATGTTCCTTCATTACTCTGAATGTGGGGACTGTTTGTTTGAATCAGTACCACATATTGTACACACATACATAATCTGCAGCTAACAATAATCCCCAACAAATTCATTATTTACTTCTGTTTATGTATTGTTTACTTGAGATGGACTAAGGCATTGTAGGTTTTACTCTTACTATGGGATTTGTTGATAATAGGAAATTACTGAATAACATCAGCCTTATTCTGTCATGTGTTTTCATACTGTAAATGCTATTGTGTTTCCTGAAATGTTTGTTTTATTGTCATTGTATTTTTTTTGTGTTCTGTTTTGTTCCTGTCTGTTGTCCACTACTGTTGCACCTGTAGGGCTATTGTATAACCCCTATATTCCTACATCTGAAAGGACAATAGCACAGAGTAAACAATCAGCAAACAAAATATCATTCTTTATGTTTCCAGACATATCTTCCAGAGATACAGAAAAAAACACATTTATAAAACATATATTACAAGCACAATGCATTGTAATAACCACAGAATGCATCATACAAAAGGCACATGCTTTAAACTTACTAAATCTCTGAAAACTTTACAGTATTGACATCATCTTTCCTACAATAAGTGCCATATGGCTGGAACGTTGCATTCAGTTTGCCGGCCAAGAGAAATGTGACCAGACAAAGGAAATGTCAATGAAGAACCTATAGTGCAACTGGGAGACTATGTGTAGGCATCATCTAAGTCCACGTGTTCACTATGTGTGTCAGCCGTGTTGTCCACGCCTCCAGCTTTCTCAGTGTTTATGCTAACAGTATCTGACTGATTGTTCTCAAGGTTGCCATCTTTCTGCTGAAGATCTGCATCTACATCAGTGTCTTTAGTGGGAGCGTTTTCCTCATCCTGAATGTCAGAACCAGTGTTTTGTGAATCCGTTTGCTTACTGATGTCACCTGTGACATTAGCAGACATTTGCCCGGACACATTGTGGTCAGTGTTAAAGTCTGAGTGGCCTTTGATCAAATCGTTCCCATCTGTTTGTCTCTGGTAAGTTTGTAAAGTGTCAGTGGAGCTGCTGGAGTCTGTGATCTGCTCTTTTGCTGTGTCGAAGGACTCTGTGAAAATACTGTCACTGTACGACTGACTGGCGATGGTTTCTGTCTCAGACAAGGCATCCACAAAAGGACTGTCCGTATCAGGATGATGAATGCTGTGATCTTCTTTCTTGTTGCCATCTTCAATAATAGTGTCTGTACGTTCATGCCCTGCGTCTACCTGGGTCATACAAGTCCTTGGAAATGAGTCATCGTCACAGTTTTCATTTCCAGGTGCAGAAGTGAAGATGCCGTTTCTCTCAGCTGAATTTTCTGTATGTTCCATATCAGCATCAGAAACATTTTCCTTCTTTTGGCCAGACTCTGTGTCTGCATCAACCATGTTTTCCTCTCCAGCCAGAACTCTCTTCAGACTCTGGGCTCTGTCTCTGTAAACTTGGCACAGCTGAGCATCGGGCATGTGGTTACCATGGATCTCGGCCAGCTTCATGTACACCACATACAGAGCCTCGGGGTTAGCTTGGTCCTCCAAGGCAGCTGCCAGAGCCAAATGGAAGTAGCCCACTGCATCAAAAGCATCCTGGAGAGATTGCACCAAACAGAGGTCAGAAGAAAGATTTTATAGGATTTAAAAAATATATTTTCTTTTGGTGCAAACATTGTCCTATGTTAATTTATTTCTATCTGTTTTTGACAGGAAAATTCATGAAACAAGTACATTTAAAAAAAATAGAATGTCTTCAATGTGAGAAGTTATTTACTTATTGTTTGTTTTTTATTTTGAACAAAAACCCAATAAGATTTTAGAAATTAAAGATGAGATTAAATGATTTGTTAAAAGGTGTTTAACTTTTTAACATCCACCAAGTTGCCGGTGACCCGCTTAAGCCAGTTGTAAGCGGTAGCATCGCGCGGTGATGAGTAAAAGCAATTGGCACAATTTGGCCAATGGGAGACGATTGGAGAGGTTCGGGGACACCAGTGACATCACAAACTAAAAACTAGCGACCTCCCATAAGGTTAGGCCTAGAGGTCTGGAATTTTATACAGGTTGAAAAGATGTAGAAGGTACATGGTGTTCTGCATAGTTGTGGCATAAAGCATGTCCTAATTATTGTTATTCAAATATCATAGACTCATCATAGACAAGGACCAAAAACACTTTTTTGAGCCTTATTTGAACTGATGTAGTTTTGTTTGTGTTTTATCCACATGCTAATCAAGCACATTTCCAGAAACTAGAAGATGTCATTTGTCAAATGAAGCCTAATACATGCATCATGGCCTTACAGTTCTTCTGTTATAAGCTTTTCCATTTCAGTATGCCAAATAGGTGAAAATTCTATAAAAAAGGTGGATGTTAAAGGGTAATGTAAATACATGTTCAATAATCTTTAATATTCTTGACCACAGGAATGAACTTGGATCATTTTTCTTCACATACAGAGTAACTGAAAAACATCAATAACTTGGATAAGTAAGATTTAGTTGATGTCTTTTGGAGTGCTTGTGGTTTAAAACTGAATGTTCTGAATTTTGGTGTCTGCATTTGTTTAGATTTGGATTACAGATTGTTCCTTTAGTATGTAAATTTCAGCAGCAGTTTGAGTAATGTACTGTACATACTCATACTATACTAAATAATATGTCTGCTCATGCAATGCTGAAACTGCTCCTGTACCTTGAGCTTGTGTAGAGTGATATTTCCCAGTCTGCAGTAGAGCTGTGTGTAGTAGTGAGCCTCTCTGGGGTGTTGCAGGACAGGCGGACAGAGAGACAGGGACTTGAGGTAGTAGTTTTCTGCCATCTCGTACTGCTGCAGGCTGTAGTAGACTGTAGCTAGCCGGTGGTAGGCTGTCCTCTCATTCACACTCACTCCTGAGGAAAAACAATAATGGTAGAACTGAACCAGCAGCACCATAGCTAGCTTTACATCTTTAAAAGTGAACTTACAGTTATATGGCACTGACTCTATGACAGGTCGTGCTTCTACTCAGTACCTGTTTTGCTGGCGATCTGAACAGCCAGTGTAGCGTACTGCAAAGCCTCCTCCTGCTCTCCCTGGTTCATCAACAGTTCAGTCAGTTTACTCAACAAGCGGAACTCTGAATGGATGTCCTTGATGCTTCGTGCAAATGGCAGACTGCCATCCTGAAGCAAAATATGAATCATTTTGTTAAATGAGATGCCAAGATTGTCTGGAATTAAAAAGTCATTTAATGAAATTAAAATAAAACAAACAACAGTTTATCATGAGAACAACTGCCTTGTGACATTGTAGCTTTGAGGTGAACAAAATACATCAAATATATTATTAATATATTCTATTTTGTGTTGTGACTTACCCTGTAGAAAGGCAGTGAGGCCATCCTGTTCCTGTGGCCTTTAAAGTAGACATCTCCTGCCTCCTCGTAGATGCACATGGCAAAATGAGGGTCATTCATCCTCAGGGCTGTCTTTACTGCTGCCTGTCAATTAAACAGCAGACTTAATTTATAGTAATGGTTGTATATCCATCATTAGAATCCGATTTGTGAGAATTTGATTATAAATTGTGATAATAAGGGAAACATTAAAAATGTTCAAAATTGAAATTTGATGTGAAATCAAAGCAGCTTAATGAGGATGTGATAAAGCCTCTGTCTTTGCTGTTTAGAAATGAGGAGCTCCTGTGTACAGTGAAGACCAGTTTTTCGGAATAGCGAAGAGCAGAACCAGGAGAAGAAATGGACTGAAAAATATTCACCTCCCCAGCCCTTCTCACCTGCAGGTACATGTCAGCCAGCTCATCCTCTTGGATGAGATAATAGATGCGTCCCACCTGTAACCAGGTCTCAGATTCTTCCTCTCTCTTGCCCAAATCAATAGAAATCCTCAGGCTCTGCTTGGTGTAGTCAAGAGATTTACGAGATGATCTGTAGCACACAATCAGGAATTGATTATTATTAATTATTGTCTTCCTCATAAAAAAACAAAACAGATTGTGAAAGATGAAGAGAGAAAGAAATTCACCTCTCAGTGTTGAGCGAGAGATAAAGGCTACTGAGGATTTCCAGATACTCTCCCTCCAGTCTCTTGTCCTTCAGCTCTCTGGATACTGACACACAGTGCTCATAGTAGACGATACTCTGACCATACAGCAGCATGTCAGCGTACAGCCGGCTCAGCACCTTGGCCACTACCATCTGACCTATGAGAAAACACAGCACATTGGTGACCAGTTGTGCCTGAAGAGAAATATACTGTGGTGTTTGATTCTGAATAAAACTATAAGTAGTTCAGCCTGACTTAGACAGTGGCATTACTGATATTATTGGCCAAATAAAGCTTATCACATCATATATATCAGTATGAACAAATTCCAGTACTTCCAGGCTCTAATATGAGGTACAACAAAGTCTTACTTCAGATTTAAAGGAGTAATAATCAATAGAGCGTTTCAGCTAACTCATTACCTTAATACTGATAATATGTGACTTTATGTTCACACCTTTAATGTGTTAACTTGTACTTACTGTGTAGGTTTCTAGCATGTAGTGCAATTAATAGCCCCATTTCGTAACACGCCCTGATGTCCTGACTCTTCCCCCTGTCTTTGTGGCTCCGGCCCAGCCAAAGGTAGGTCTGAACATGTTCCTCGTCTGTGGGGCTTTCCCAGAGCTCCAGAAAGAGGTGCAGGGATCTGTCAAAACAATAACCATCACAATAAATAACTCTTTGTCAACATTTCCTGTCAGAGCTTCTCTATTGCACCACTTATACGACAAATGATAGGGAGGATATCTGACCTGACCAGGAAGCGCTCTGCTACCCAGGATGCCCCCACATCCAGGGCCAGGCAGCCCAGGTTGGCCAGTGCCAGGGCCTGGTTTCTCTGGTTTCCGCTTTCCCTGGAGATTACCAGGGCAGAGTGGAGATGCCAGCCTGCCTCTGGGACGCGACCCTGTCGCCTAAGACACAAAGCCAAAAGGTTGTGGATCACACCTCGCTGAGTGGGACTGTCCGTGCCCTGAAGAGAGACACACAGAGGCACAGATTACACGTAATACTCATTTGGAGCTTAGGAAAACTAAAACTTAGCTAATGTACTGTACCTGAAGTGATGTAAGCAGTGGCTGTAGGACACTCTGAGCCCTCTCAGCCCGGCCTGTCAACACCAGCAGCCAGCCGAGCAGCACAGAGGCCTGAAAGCCTTCCTCCTCATTGATGTGACCTCCTGTTTCCACTGCCTGTTGAGCACAGCTTACTGCCTTATCAAGAGCATCGTACTGCTGGTAGACTGAGGCCAAGCCCAGAGACAGGTCCCTCTGGGTCTTTAGGTCCTCCCCTTGTTCAGCTATAGCCAAGGCCTGCTGAAGGTAAACCACAATCTGTGCAGGGAGCAGGGAGGTTCCTTCCTTCCAGCACGGGTTCAGACGTACAGAGTTCCTGATAAACAACTCAATCCTCTGGAAGGCGTCATGGAGGGGGTGGTCTTGTCTTGAGTCCAGGCTCAGTGAGGCCAGTGCTAAGTAAGGCATGTATTTACGATGATAGAGCCAGCTCAAGAGCCAGTTCAGGTCCAAAGGAACTATGGGCCGCCCCTCACTGGCAGAGAGAGTCACTGTGAGAAACTGGAGTCGCTCAACAAAGGGGAGGGCATCATCGGTCTTCCTGAGAAGCAGAAATAGGCTGGAGATGAGGTAGCAAACGCGGGCCTCCATTTGTTTGTCCCCCATGACCACAGATCTCCTCAGGAGCAGATTCAGCAGTTCAACTTCGTCCATGGAAGTGAAGGTGTGGCTGGGGAGACAGAGGAGCAGGGCACTGGCCTTCTCCAGGGTCTGGGGCAGCTTGTCTGTCATACGCTGCTTCAGATAGACAGCGGTGAGGTTGGTGGTGAGAGCGATGAGGAGTGGTGTGTCTGAGAAACTGTCCACGTGAACACTCAGGGCCTCCTCAAAGTACACTCGTGCCTGATGATGAGAGTAAATTTATATGTAGGAGCTGGTTTCTTACAGATGTAGACTTATGAAGGATAACATACCCGGGAACTATATTACTATATAGTTGATAGACTGAAATTTAGATAAGAAAACATATTTTATTGTGAGATGTTGAGCAGCATCTCTATTATTAACAGAAGCTCAAACCTCTTAGTTTGACAATAGTAATTGTTGTTTATTGAAAGTATTTTAACCTTTTATTTAATTTAATGGCTATTGCACATTATTATTATGTTCACTTAATTGTCCCTCTAATGAAAATGTTCCTTGTAATAATAAGGAAAATCCATTGTACTATAAAGCACAAACCTGGGAGAGCTTAAGCTTTCTGGCACAGAGTCTTCCCAGGAGAAAGCATGCCCGTCGATGTGCCCAGTGCATGTCCATCCTCTTGGCACACTCCCTGACACTCTCGAGGTGCCCTGATAGCTCATCCTCACTCTTCCCGTTGAAGGTCACCCACAGGAAGGAATACTGCAGGTCATACAGAGGCAGGAAGTCCTCCTGGAAGAAATAACACACAAACGAAAGAATTAGGAAGAGTCTCCTGACAGGCTGTGTGTGTTTAGTATAAATAGAGTTAATGGGGCCGACACAAGAAAATAAACCCACAGTTACTATTTTAAAAACAGATTCTTGTTTCAAGTTTCAAACCTGAGACTTTACACTGTGGAATGTGGTGAATTTGAATATGTATTGGCATCTTCAAACCAATAGGCCAAAGTTTGTCTGAACCAGCAAGATTGAGTGAAGTCAACTCCAAGTCCTGACTAGTTGGTTTAGAATCAAAATCTGCTTTAATAGCCACAACAAAATCATCCTCAAGGTGTTTCTTTTGACATACAATCAAGTTTGATTCAACCAGAAATACAGTTTTTGACAAAACCTTGAAGGGATGGTTGAATTAATCAACTGAAACTGAGCAGACCACATCAGTGTATTCATACAGACCTTTGAAATTCAGAAGAGAAATTGGTTTAAAGATTAAATTAAAAATTGTGGTCTGGTGGTGGTGCCAAAAAGAACAGTGAGTAACTCATCAGTGCAGACATACAGTGACTCTCTCTTCATGCCTCCGTCACACTACCAAATCCACTTACAAATCACACACTAAATGCTTGTCCTGATCAGAATTGTGTTTATAAACCATATTAAAGGCATGCCTAAAATCTGCTCTTTCAAATATGGTGACAGTTGTATGTAGTTCACAGTACTACATTTCTTGAATGGACATAAAATATGATCAAGTGGTAATATTAAGTTCCATAGGCATAAAAAATGAGAAAAGAAAGGGATTAAAAGCCTACAATCTGAAGCTTGGGGGGCCTGGTTTGTAATAAATAAATAAATGAATGACTGAACTGGGACTCTACTGACCTGGAAGTGATCACAGTTGAGCAGGGTCAGTGTAGGGTCACTGAGCTCCGACTCCTCCCCCTCCCAGCTGTTCTCCTCTAAGAAGAGAGGCGGATCTTCCTGGAACTCGTCCAGTTCCCTGAAAGTGTCGTCCAGAGTGAAGGACAGGCGCTCTCCCTCCCGTGGCAGAGGATTGTGGGAGTGATAGAAGGACAGACGAGGAGAGGAGTGAGAGAGAGAGTGGCGAGGAGAGGACTGGTAGGGGGGTGTCCCTCCACCTCTCTCTGAAATGACGCTCTGACGGGTGCTTGTAAGAACCTTATGATCTGAGAGGAAGACAGATGTTACAGAATATTGGAAAAGTGTAAATAAACTGGTAAAATTAGATAATTAGATTTGAGCTTTTTAATGAAATATCTTTACTTGGGTAAACAAATTGTATTCTGTCTGGAGTTATCACACTGTTTCATTACATTAAGCTCAAAAAACACAATTAAATGTAGATCATTACCATGTTTTGGCCGATTCCTGATGTACATGAAGTCAGACTCATCCAGTCTATCTGGAAACACACAAGGAAAATCAATTTAAGTCAGTGTTCCAGTTGGGGATAGAGGAGAGGAGGAAACTATTTTTTCCCCCAGAATGAATAAAAAAACAGAACCACTATTTAGGAAACAAGCAGGAGCTTCACATTAAACCAATCATGACCTATATTTCAGTTAGTGGCACAACCCCCAACAAAAAGTACAAGATCGCTTGAGCTTTACCTAGCCTGTACACAGAGCTGATGTCAGATGAGAAGAGTCTTTCCAGCAAGCCACTGTCACTTGGCTCAGAGCTACATGGGTTAATCTGCGCCAGGCTGGCCCTCTCCTCCTCAGTCAGAAAGACCAATTGTCCATCTCTGTGCGGGGGAAACAAAGGCAGCATTATCATTTCAGCTGTCTCTCCGGCCTCCTCCGCTGATCCATCCCGTCCAGACTGCAGATATACTAAATAGGATTTCATAAAAGATAAGCGCAAGACTATAAACATGAGGTAACTAATATGGATTTGATGAAGATAAAGTGCTTTAAAGTTGCAATGACGCACAACATCATCAGACCACTAAGTTCTGGCATGCATGACATAACTATGTGGGACATCTTACAGGGGTATGGTGTCCAGAGGCTTGACATGGGCCTTCTGAACAAAGCCAGTGTGTCCTGTGGAAGTGTGTTTTCCTATGAACACGGCCAGGCCTCGGACTAGTAGACCCTGGATCTCCACAATGTCACCTTGACTCAGCTGGAGCTCGTCTTGCCCCACTGGACTGTAGTCAACCACCGCTACACATGAACCTGTCACTGAGGTAAATAATGAGGAGAATGAGATTAAGTCAAGCAAAAAGACTTTGATACTTTTGGTCATTGTGTATAGTTTAATGATAAATATGATACTATAATGTCTTATATGATAGTGAGGAATCAACAGGCTATTTTAAAGTCTTTTCACAAATGCATATGGGTTAGAGCTACTCTTTAACATATGTATATGCATAAGCATATTAGTATTGATCTGCTGTGGGTGTGCACTGCTGTGTGTTCCAGTAAACAGGAAGTGGTTGGGTTTGATATTACCTTCTTTGTGTGTAATCAGTAAAATTACTGACACAAACACAATGTACAGTGAAGTTACATCAGACAGACAATTACACTAGACAATGTATTTCTCGCCTTTTGTGAGGAAGTATTGACCTCTTTTGATGAACTCTCATACAATAGACATCCAGAAATTCAATTATGGTATAAGCTGACCTCATTCAACCTAGAATAAGCCTTCAGAGTGCACACAGAGACTTAAAAAGTGACATTCATAATCTTGTCTGACTTTGGTTTTAGAGATATTTCACTTCTTTTCCAAACTACCTGCATTAATGTTGCTCTCCACCAACTCCTGGTGGAAATATCTGGCTCTTCAGCTGCTAAATGCTCAATTTTCTTCTTCAGCTAGTTGCTAACAAACTGCCAGCATCAAACTGCCATTTGATGCTGGTCAGGTAACACACACTGCATCTTGAGTGTTTTTTGGCTGAAAAAAGCTTAAATCTGTCTGAAACCAACACTGATGACAGCAAAACTGCAGTCCTTAGAACTAAAACACTGAGCTGAAAGATGCTAACGTGCTCCAGAGAGCTAAAATGGCCTGCAGAGTTGTGTTACAATTCTATGTGGTTTTGTCAGTACGAGCAATCCCTTTCACTATTACCCTTAGTCATTTGACACAAATATAAACATACTGATTAGAGCAGTGGCAAAGTTAGCATATGTACAATTATATTTGATTACAGCATCTTCCAAATTACTATGATAGCATATGTTTTTGATTGTTGAGAAATGAAACCTGTCCCAGGGTCAGATCAGTTGGTAAGGGGGTATATAGTGGCAGGCTGATGTCATGTTTCATTCCTGATACTACCACCGAAAGGCGCCAATGTATATACACATATTTGCCTTAAATATCACTACCTGGGCTCAGCATATAGTACATATGTGAGAAAACCATAGTGTACAATGTGCCTTGTGTGTTAACATGTGACTGTATATGTCTGTATGGCTCTACCAAATGGATGTTCAAACGGTTCCTTTTCTGTTGGCGAGCATCCAGTATTGCCTGGGTACTTCCTCAGGAACCACCTGACCAAACAGGAAGTACAGTTAAATAAATGTCAAACTCATAGGTACAACTGGTCATCAACTGTAGTGCTGCTCTGGTTATTCAGCAAAAAAATGACAAGAGATTGTGTGAATCCTACTTTTTCTTAAAGCATGCATCAAGGGATTTGTGACAGAGGTTTCTCATATGAGCAGTGACTCACTGATAGAAGGGGTAGGGCAGTGGCTGCATGGCGTTGACAGGCACCTGGCCATGTTGTCCTGTGGAAAGCATGGTGCCCTCCCACATGTCCTGCCCTGTGTCCTTCACCATCAGCAAGTCATTCTTTTTGAATGACAGCTGTTCATCATCATCCTGATCCTGCTCACTTCTTGTAAATAGCGCCTTAGCGAAGAAGGATCCTGCAAAGACACTGATTTATTAGTAGGCAACCTCAACCCAAATAAAAATGTATAAATCCAGACGTACAAAGCGTTTTCAGGCAGTGTTTCTGTGTTGATAAAAGTCACCACACTTAAGTTAAAGATCAGTAAAACTGCTACTGTACAGCTGCTGCGCCCTCATTCAGTCACTGGCAAATGATGGATGTTTTTTATTTCCCTCTATTAAGTTAATGTAATTCTCATCACTCTTTGCCAACACTGCAGTCCTATTATATGTTTCCGTAAAGCTTTTTGCCTAGGGGAAATGTTCAGGAGAAAACAGTGATGTCTGTGTAGACTAGGCAGGAGCAAATCAATGGACATTCTTGGGGGTAGGGAGAATAGTTTTGCTTTAGCAGAACACTGGCACACTAATTTTGTAATGCATAAAAAATCTGAGCAAATTGCACAAATTCAGAGATTCAGTTTCTATTTAATTCAATTGTGGAAGATATTTAGAACACAAAGGGCAGCTGTAGTCAGAAATAGAAATGGGATCATATTGCTGATTGGTAAAAAAAAGTTTATTGTAGTTTAGGGGTTACTGCAGCTGTGCACGGTAGGGAACAAGAGTTCCTCAACTAAATATAAGGTGTCCAAGGCTATAATTTGTGCAAAGTTGTATGTGGTAGTTTATTCCTTAGTTTTTCTTAGTGTTAATTGAGGTCAGTGAAAAAATGGATTAAGAATAATGGGATCAAATGGCAGCTGCAGTCAATTACTGTATAATTGCAGTACAATTAACAATGACCAGATTCAAGATATATCTAACCATGACTGCTTTTAAAGAATATGATAGTCACTACAGTCAAGGAGTAGAAGAAGAGGACAAGGCACTGCTCAGTTTAGAGTCATGCTAAAGCCACATATTTAATGAACCAAGCTACAGATTTTTAATTACAGATGTACTGACTCATCTGACTAACATTGTCACTCTTCCAACCTCTGTGTTAATAATGAAAATGTTCAAAAGGTTCATCAAGTTTCCATTAAATGGCTGACTGTGAAGCATAGCAATACTGACCCTCCTGTAGCAAAAGTCCCAGGTAGAGGGTGGCCAGATGTTCCTCATCCACTGTTACATTGATCTCCAAGTCACTGAGCAGCTCCTGGTCCAGCCAGAAGGACTGATCGCACAGGAAGTTCTCCAAGCAGCGAGCCACATAGCCTGGGAGAGAGTACAAATACAAATACTGCTAATACTACTTATGCTAACAACTCTAATGATATCACAACTAATAACCAGTTACATTATCAACACTGTTGCAAGTATAAAAATCAAATAAATGCATTAATACCAAAAAATTCCAATACATAAGAGTAAAATGTCATCCAAAACAGTCCTGATTAGTCCTACCTAATGCTAGGTAAGTTGAAAACTTCCAGATTTCCTCCACAGTCTTGAATGTGATTACAAAGCTATCCTTCTCTGCGTGGACAGACACCAGACGTGCAGACAAGTCCTGCAGAAACAAAGTCTCATGTTTCAGTAACCGAACATCCATCCATCTCCATGAAGTGCCCAAACATATACAGGATCACAGTAGTGCATTATATAATATACTTTAAGGCACATTATTGTTCACTATGACGTTAGAAGGTTTTAGTAAGTGCAGTAATGTCTGTGGAACATCTGTATTGACAGGTCTGACTGTCACTCACTTTAAAGAGCTGGATGACGTCCTGGCTGTTGCTCTCCACCACTCTTAGTCGAGTGCGCAGGGCCTCCTGAAGGGCCCGGTCAGGATCCACACTGGAGCGCCGCTGCCCGGTGAACAACAGCACAATTTCTAGCAAAAGATCAAGATGAATTCTGTGATTAATCACACTTAAATGAGATGAGTTGTTTCTTTTATTGGAATAATACGGAACAGAAAACAAATACCATGGAAATAAGCTGAGAAGAGACATAAGCTTAAAGAAGAAGATTCATCCCTTCTGTCATCAGTAAGGGTGTAAACAAAGGAAAATCCTTTTGTTAATTCATGCATGAATACATCTCTGCAATTGTCTAATTGTGTAAAACTAACTAAAACTAAGACTGGGATGAGATGGTTTATTGCAAGAGAGACAAAACTTTAAGGAGTTCATTAAAGATTTTCTGCGGGAGCTCATATTTCTGGGAGATGCTTTATGAGCACAATGTTAGTCCTCAGAGGAATAACAAAGCTATTAGACCTCTTACTGGACCCTCAGTGTGGCCATTTAAATCCATTTGAGAGGAAGAACCTGGGGGAATGTGATGGATAGAGCTAAACTGCTGAGTGAGTAAAACATTAGTAGACAGGGAAATGCTTCATCAGTATGCATGAATATAATATTCATGGGAAATGCATCTGTGTATAAGATATAACTAGTTTAGACTGGCTGATGTACAAACTAGTAGAAACATAATCAGACATTGGACTATGGCAAAAGCATTTTGAAATGTACCTGAGGAGAATTTCTCTCCCAGTGACACAGTACTTCCTCTACAGAAGGCTTCTTTCCTCTTCCAATAGCTGTCTGGCTCTACCCCTCCTTCACCTGACTCCACCACTGGACCGTCCTCCTCCTCACCTGTGCCTGAAAGAAGACAAAAAATCAGGACAGAAAGTGCTGGATCAAGTTTAAGATGCAATCTTTTCTGATTCAAGGCAAGAAGGAGAGCGCACGTGGCTTTCCTTTATGCACACTGAAGCACAGTAGAAGACTAAACCCTGTATGGTTTAAGCCAGTGTTTCCTAAACACTGTATTGTATTTAGGTTTTTTGTCTGATAAGGGCAGGTGTGTAATATGTGGAAACAATTTTATCAGGAAGGTCATCAAAAGCGCGGTTCAAAGTACACTGCAATTACAACACAAGATTTTACGGGAACTGTTACCAGATGACACACGATAGTAATCTCTGTTTTGTCATTTCAGATAAAAAAGATATCTCTGGTCAGTATTTAGTGGCATGGTACAGGTTGATATAGCTTTTTTCTAATCTTTGTCTAATGTACCCCCACAGTCTTGTAAGATGAACTCAGTTATCGCTTCATCAATGCCCAACGTCCAAATACGTTCATTACATTACATATTAAACAGGATGTTATACCACTATAAATTATGTAAAAGTGAATATTGTTGCAAGACTTTTTTCATACAACTGAACTGTCAATATTTAGGTTAGTTTGGTTTAGTTAACATTCACTTTGCCACTTGGGATTGGCAGAAGCTGGACCTTACAACAATTTATCCATGACTATTTCATTTATCCATGACATTTAGCTCTCTGTTTTCTCTACTAATCCAACTGCTATCTGCTAACTTGCTAACTAGTTTTTGAGTACTCTCAGGTGCAAAATTCACCTGACAGGTGTTCAGGTGTTACAGCTGACTCAATATATGGATTTTTTTTTTCATCGTAATCTCCATTTTTTTCTAATTAGTTTAGCTAATGACTCGACTTCATAATCTTTACAAATACCCCACTGGCAACTGCTGTGTCCCTGGTTGGGAATAACTGAATTAGAGTATATGAAGTTAGTATGTTCTCCTCAGCACATAAACAGGATCTTAATCGTTTCAAAACCTATAAATATCAGCCAGATGGATATATATATATAACAGCTGGCTGTAACCATAAAGTGGCGGCAGGCTTCCCCCTGGTTTGTTCCATTGTGCAGGGAGGATGTCCCAAACACTTCCTCAGTTTGTGACCACAGAGACAGCAACACCACTCCTTCTCAAATAAGCCTCATGATGTTGTTTGTGCTCCAAACTTAACAGAGTAGTCTTTAATAACACGATTTCAGATTATGCAACATACTCTACCTTGAGTCATGATGTCATTTCCAGGGAAGTGTTCATTTGTTCCCCCAAGGGTATATGGCGGTTCCCTCCAAAGAGCATCCAGCTCAGCGGGAGAGATGTCTGTGAAAAGAGGAACAAATCAGTGTAACATGAACCCAAAAAAAGAATGCATTCACTTCCCTCTATGATCCCCTTTAATCCATTAAACATAAAATATTTCAAAGTTTTCATTCATTTCAAAAAACGTATTATTGCTTAGGCAAGGGGTGGGAGTTAATGTCACTGGGGGAGACGAGTACAGCGGTTTACACTAGAAATGCAAAGTTTGAGCCATAGGTTAGTGTGAGGAGTTATCAGGGTTTGGAGGGGTACAATAACGTTGAACACACAGACACACAGCTGCACTGACATCAGAGAAACCTCCAGACTCACACAGCTGCCCTGCCCCTGACTCCTGAGAACGTACTTTTACGTCAACACAGTCACATGTTTTCAGACACACACTTAGACACCATCTTAAATGAAAAAAAGGGAAGATACTGTGAACCAAATAGTAATCATTTTCATTGAAATGCCATTTTTCTTCTTGTTCAGCATGCTGTGTCAGTGCAAAAACACAACAGAACAGTATTATCTTGATGCAACGCATTCACCACAAGACAATGGGGCGCACAACTTAGCAATACAATGCAACATGACATTATGCTGAAGAGGACAACAGCCTATTCTTGTCCATCCTACAACACAGAGCATAGTTAGCACCAACGGGACTGCTTGAGTCAACACAAGCACAGTCATGCTGCTATAGTACAGGACAGAAACACACCATGCCCTTTTTACCTTCTTGGCTAAGCGTGTTACCCATGTTGTCTATTGACCTATGCTCCTGTCTGCCTATCTGAATGTAGCAGTGCGTCTCATGACGGCACAGTTGTAGCACACAGAGCGGGCTGGGACCGACCTGTGAAGGAGGAGAGGCAGACTTTGATGAGCGGTCCACAGCAGGAGGAGTTGAGCAGCGGTCTGCAGCAACAAGACGCCATCTGGCCCAAGAGCCGGCAGCTCCCAGAGATCAATGCCATCCCATCAGTTCCCCCCCAGCCTCTTTAACAACAACTCACTCTCTTCCTCTCTGTTGGACAAGCCCCATTTCCCTTCCTATTTCTGTATTCCCTTTCCTGTCCCGCTCACTCTTTCTCCCCACCAGTTAGTATTTGCTGGATGTGTCTCCTCTGTCCCCTTTTGCAAGCCGTATCTCTTCTTCTCTATCTGTCTGGGTCTGCTTCTCTTTGTAATCCTTCTGTCTCTTGCTGTCTCCATCTACCTCCTCCCACCAGCCTCTCTCTCTCTCCCTCTCTCTCTCTTCAGTCGCTGCCCAGTCAGTCAGTGAAAGCACAAAGCACTCTCTGCGATTGGTATGAGTGTGTGGGGGGCAGGCCTCAGAGAGAGTTTCCCTGTGTGAAAATATGCACAGAATGTGTGTCACAAAGACAATGTGTGTGTCTTTTGTGTGTGTTGCTCAGATAATGTATTGCTGATCCACTGTAAGGCAATGCCACGGAGGGACAGGCTTCAAGGTCACAGGGAGGGGGGAGTGAGAGTTGCCTGGTGCCATAGATCGAGGATCAGTTTATCCACATCACAACTCTGCTCTCAGCCATCAGATGAGTAACAGTCAGACAGACGATATGGCATCAGCACACCAGAGTGACATCATCCTGCACTGTTAGGTCACCGTGAAGCAAAAATATGGAGGTACAAAATGGATTTATGCGATTAGGTGGTGGCAGCGTCCAGTTTTTCATTGTTCAAGGTTCCAAATGGTGTAAATATAAAATGGGGATTCTTATACTCTACAGAATTTGCTGCCATGGGAAGGTCAGAATGAATGACCTTATATGACCTTTTACTATCTGAGAAGGGAATAGCCTGTAATGCAGCAATGGCTCCCTTGGAGAATTTCTTAGTATTGCTTTAAAAGGGTAAAAAACGACTGATATTATGATGTTCTCTACAGCATCCAGTCTGCAGACAGAGGCATAACATAACCATCACCATGTAACTGGTTGGTAAGTAGCACAATATGCTCACTTAGGTGGAAACAAAACATCCAATTAGTGCCAATATTTAACACCACACTAAGTGTGATGTTCCTGATCTGGGTGTGTCATAATCATATATTACCGATAATGTTCATGCACTAATGTATGAGGACATGTAGCGGCCAACTGGCAAACAAATGTTATCATCTTTATGTAAAGAAGCTCTCAGTAGGATGTACAGAGTGATACAATACTCTGATGTTTTACTGGTGGATACCATAAATGCACTGTTGAGTACAGAAAATATCTCACTATACACTGTGACAGGACAAAGAAAAAGATAAAGCTGGATAAAACACACGGTTTAAATACACATAGTGGCTTTAATATGAGAATATTCTAAAATATAGTTATGAAGATTAGCCTAGCCTGTCATGTCACTTAATGTAATACTGTGGATGGATGAAGCAACCAAAATAAATGGAAAGTGGGCATCTAAGTCTTCAGATTACTGATGGTAAAATAAAATTACATTTAGAGTAAAATGGCTGAATTTTCTTGCTGCATTAAAGAAGCACATCTCCTGCCTTGCACACAGAAATATAATAACCAATACTGAATTTCAAGCTTTATTATTTCTTATGTAAAAGCAAATGGAATTTGTTTGAGTAAGCTACTTTAGAAATAAAATGTAATTTGATAATGAAGGAAACTTTATTTCTATATTTTGAATAAACATTAGACTTAGTGTTTATCCTCTTTGATGAATGGTCACAGTATTGGTAGTAACATGACTGGTACACATAGACCCCAACTAGTTCATTATTTTTAGCCTCATTCTCACTTCCCTTTACCACCAGCCTTACTGATACCACCACTGTGAGTCAACTACTGTCTATTGTTCACTTTCGGAGAAATACTATTTTCGTGCTTACCCAAAATAGGAGAAACTCATTGATGCATAAAGGATGGGTTCAGAAATTTTAAATATATCTTAAAACAACAGTCAGGTGCCCATATGAACACTGAAAGAGGTTTTCCTCGCTGTGATCATTCCTCCTGTTCATACTGGCCATAAAAAGATCCCCTTCAAATGCGCTTTCATTGTAAGTGATGGAAACCAAAATCCACAGTGTGTCCACATAGTCATTTTGTGCAAAAATGCATTTAAACATTTATCTTAAGCTTATATGAGGCTTCAGCAGTTTGAGTTAGTTATATCAAGTGGATATCTGACACATTTACAGTCTTTTTAGTATAAAATTCCCTCTTTGTGTTTCCTCGGATAGTGTTTCCCTGTTGAGCTGCAGTGGAAGTATAGTAACAAAAAGCGGGACTTTAGCACTGATAAGACCGTAACGTTGAAAGATATCTACTTGATTTGACTCATTTGGATGCTGAAGCACAGAAGGACGCTTGTGGATTTTGGCCCCCATCACTTACATTGTAAATGCATTATGAAGGGATCATCTAATAGCCATTATGAACAGGAGGAATGATTATGGCAAGAAAAATCAGTTGGGCACCTGACTGTTGTTTTAAGACAGACTTGAAAAACTGTGAACCCGGACTTTATCGTCTCTGCAAGATAAAACTTTTAAATTTCTCTAAACAATGATGGCTGGTTTAGGAATACTACATATTGCTAATTACACTGTGAGCAAAGATGGGCAAGCCAACTGATCTGATGTGATGATGGAAAAGAAAAAGTTTTACATTACAGAAGAGATGCTCACATGATGCATGATTGTATGACTGGTGTCAGCCGCCACTGCATCGAATCACCGATCACAGCAAGCAAACAAATGCATTGTTTCTTCCTTTTCTGTGCCCAGATCGTTCCACTTCTTGGACATGCTGTAGACAAAGTGGCTTATATCCTTGTCTGAGATCAGTCTCTTCATCTTGTTTATGTGGCGGCTGAATGGTCATGATTGAATCTGTGCATGTGTATCTTGTGAGGCAGAAAGCTGTAAACAGGCTGGAGGCGTGTCAAGGCATATCCTGACACTCTTTAGACTCCTCTCCTTCTTTCACCATAGTGCAACATATTCTATCTAATCTAATAAACACAGACAGCTCAAGGCTGATATGTGCAGGTCACATGCCAGGCCTTTGTTAGCACCAAAAGCTGTATGAGGGACAATAGTTGTCTCCAAACCGCCAAACGCTATATCCACTTTAAAACAAAAATACCAACAATGCAATGTTTCTGGTCATGCAGTATAAGTCACAATATCATTTTTACTGTGCACCTGTGGATCTAGCTATTGTTTCCTGGCAGCTGGAGCATTAAAAACCTTTCCTCTTCTGAATGACTGCACACACTGTGGGCAGCTTTACTAAAGTCTTGCATAAACAATACATATGATTGAACACAACAAGCCAAAAATACAGTGTGTATTGCCTTTAATGACGGGGATTCACAAGCCCAATGACCACATGCCATAAGGGACTTTATAGCCCCCACACAGTCTGAAGCCACAGCAAAGCCCGAGCTGCAATTGTGACACTCGGCAGTCCATGACAATAACATTCAACCTAATAAGAAACATATGGTGTCAGCGCTGTCTGGCTGTGTTCAAATGCATGACAAACAGGGTCGTTTGAGGTGTGTGTGTGTGTGAGTGCAATCTGGGTTTGTAGATTTGGAATATGTGGTATAAGAGTTAGCGGAGAGTAATATGAGACAGGGGTTATGTGCTCTAAGTTTAGACTAACCCCCTGTTAGCTCACTCACATGCCTGTGTGTCTAGGACAGAGCTCCCTGCAGGGAGATTCCACACTGCTGCATAGCGGCATTTATACAACTCTGAAATAAACATTGTGGAACTATAACTACAAATTAAGCTTTCAGGCTCTTTGGTTTTATTTCCACAATCTGACATTCTTTAATTCATTAGAAATAGACTAAACAGAGACAGAAGCGGAGTAGAGACATGAGAAAATGTTTGATTATCATGTGAAAATTTCCTTCTCTGCTTGCATTATCAAACTACTAGCGCACTAAATAAAGTATTCTAATCACCTCATGATAGTCACTGCCTATTGGATTGACAAAAACTTTATGGTTATGTGACCAAGTACAAAGTACAGTGGTGTTAAACCTGCTTGAACAGAATGAGGCTCGTTGCATACAGTAAGACTTACAGAGAAGTCAGAAGTGTTGAAAGTAGAAAAAAAAAGCAAGTCTTACCTCTGTGTTGCTGCCAGCTCTCCCCTCTCACTTCATTCCTCATGAGTGTGGCAGAATGTGCGTGTATCTATGGATCTCTGCGTGTGTGTATGTGTGTGTGTGTGTGTGTGTCAGTGGGTGTGTGTTTCACCGTTTAACTGGTGAAGTGCCTTTAATGACAGCTGCCGAAACTGCCGTCATTCTCCACTGTCGCTCCAAAAATCACAAGATGAAAGAAAGAAATCACAGTAAGAGCGTGTAAGTCAGTAAGAGTGTGTGTGAGTGTGTGTGCCTTTGAGCGCTACAGAAGCTATCCCAGACGGCATGTCTATGACTGAGGAAGTTTTCTTTTTTTTTTTTTTTTTTTTGCTGCTGTAACTCCTCCCATCATTTCTTTGGGGCAAGTTTTCTCTCTCTCTGTTTCTCTCTCTCTCTCTCTCTCTCTCTCTCTCTCTCTCTCTCTCTCTCTCTCTCTCTCTCACTATCTCAATGCACGCGCACACTCTTCCATTTCTGTCAAAAAAATTGGAAACATAAGAGCCTATAAGAGGATTGAAACAGTAGAAACAGGTCAGGTTGCAATTATATTTTTGACCTATTTTTAAAAGCTATTAATCTCTGGCAATTATGTGACTCCTCTTCCCATTTCGAACAGCAAAAGTGTATTTCCTCATTCTACAACACCTGTCGCACCAGTTTGGTTTGACGCGCCCGCAATCAGAAGATGACAGCAGATTGAAGGCGACAACAATCAGCTGGTTTGTACAATTGTTCAACCCATACCTGAGGTATCACTGGTCTTCAAACCAAAGGTGTGGTGCATTTTCATTGTCCTACACATCACTTCACACTGCCTGCATTCCTCTGATGGAAATACCTGGAAATGTGAAGTATATACCCTTGTGTGCTTGCATGACAATGCAAAAACAACCTCCTCCATTACCTCCCTGTGTACAGCAGTGACCTCTCTATCATTAACACTCTTTCACTTTCTGGATCATGTCCATCCTTATATCTGTGTGTGGGGAGATAATAATCCCCAGGCCAGCGGTGCTTTGGTTTCTTGTGTGTTTTTTTCTCTTTTTTTTGCCTGCTTAGTTAAATATAAAATCTGGAACTGATTGTGTATCCCCAGCCCCCAGTGCACCATGGCAAAGTCACCCTGAACACAGAATATCAGCCCTGCACTGCACATGTGATCATGCAATTTGCTATGCAAGGCTGCGGGACACAGACCATTTATTCTGCTCTGTTTGCAAAAGTGTGTGTGTGTGAATGTGCATGTGTGAGTGTGTGTGTGTGAGTGTGAGGCAGCAAAAGAGAGGGAATGTGGGTGTATAGAATAGCAACAAATTACAAATAGACAGGAATGGGTGGAGAGAGAAGCATAGCGTTACAGGGTGGATGGCAGATTGTGTGTGTGTGTGTGTGCGTGTGTTTGTACACTCTCCCCTGGCTATGTAGCTGGACAAAGGGCAAGGATTGTGAGGGTTAGTGAAGAATGCAGCATACTGCTGATCAGTGCTACTGACAGTGGACACATGGGCTGATTGACAAACAAAAGACACAACCTCCAACAGAAAAACACTGAGTGGTTGATTAGGCCATACAATGTGGCAACACACCAGGACTGCAAAAAAAAAAACAAAACATGATCATGTCTCCATCATGTGTTCAGCGGTTAATAAAAAAGTATAATTTGTGCTCAGTGTTGCAGTTTTATAATGCTGATGTCAAAGACAAATGGTGTGCTTTAGGAAACTAGTTTCCATCAGAGGGAACAGAGTGATGTCAACAACGAGCAGGTTTATTCCAGTAATAACACGTATCAGGGGATGTTTGCCTTTATAGTTGATTAGGGGGCACTGGTGCCTCTGCAGGCAGTGACAACACTGTGTTGACCTGGTGGCCTCCTGCCCTGCTGCCTTCAGTGCACAGGAAGGCCAGCTTCCTGTTTTTCTGCCCCATCAGTTTGGAGGACAAAAGCACAGCGTAGGATTGACACAGGAGCACAATCAGCACCCAACACCACAAAGCACCCACCCACGTACTGTCACACCCACAGACACATACACACACTCCGATCAAGATAGTTCATTTCAGTAAATCATTGTCTATACTGATCATTATCAGCTTTGACCTGGATCAGGTCAGATAGCGTGCTGCAGTAAACATGTAAAAACACTAGTATATGGGACACTTTTAATGTGGTGTGTGATATTTCATTTTACATTTCAGTAGCAGTATCAATTCTTTATGGAAAAAAGGGGAACAAACCTGGTACATGGGCTTAGCTGATGATTTAAGTTGAAGCTGAGGCTACATGGTATGTATCTAGGCTATTTCTTATGTAGTGAAATCCATACTATATTTTTTCAAAGCTCCCTGAGCGAAACTGAACATAAAAAGACAATGAAAGGGTGTGAAGGAGTAAAGCAGATTAAAGGAAAAAGAGAGTACATCTTGTACAAGTACTGAGCTCAAGAATGAAAGAGGTAGCACTGTGCAGGGCAGCAGAAGGAGAGAGAGAGGCGCCTCTCACATTCCGCCATTGTCCAGCTTCCTTCAGGCTTCAGAACCAGCACTTCCTCAGGACACGGGACAAGGCAGACAGTTAGTTTAATAAAAACAGCAGACACACATTGTAATAAAAACAGCACACGCGCACACGCACACACAAAGAGTAGACTGTCAAATAGTCAAACAGGATTTGATGCATAGTTGAACCTGATGGTATTGTCTACTAAAATGAATTTTGTATAAAGGCTACTAAAAGTGCATGTTATTATCTTTATAATAACATATACATAAAATGTAAATAAATGCAACCATATATAAATCACACAATAATATATTTAGATTTTTTTTATGTAACACACCATTTTCCATCCGCTTATTTTACCTTTTTAATATTCCTTGTTCAGATTCAGTCTTTTAATGCATTCATGTCATGTCAATTTTCTGTCTCAGTCGACCAACTCAAGCTGTTTTCAAACGACTGGACGTCACTAATGCTTCAGACTGCCTGGGAAACAGTAGATGTGCAGGTGTTTCGCCGTTAGATGGAGATCTTTCCACGGTGACTCCTCCTCAACACAAACAACATTGAGTCCGAATGCTTGACAGTTCTGTTATTAATTTACACAGTGAGAATATTGGGACCGACTCAGACCCGTCTACGAGCTGTGATGTCTGGCATTGCTTTACAGACTAGTTAAATCAATTACTGCGTTTCTACAATCAAAAACAGCGGAGCATGTCTGTCAACAGTCTCACAATTAACCTTGCCTCCTCTCAGCAACTCCACCGTCAATAATCCAATTAACTAATTTGCTTACGTCGATTTTCCAGAAGAGGGCGGTGTCATAACAGTTTTAGCAATAAGCCCAGCTCCGCACTGCAAAAAAAGAAAAAAGAAAAACACCAACTAGTCATTTCAGAAAAACAATTTAGTTCAAGTATTCTTTGTAGTTTTCTGAAAAGGTTACTGTTTGAGCCACACTGTTCAGTGTCAACATGATGTCTGACTAATTTCTAATTAATTGAGACGATTCAAACAGTGGTGGCCTCTATCTCACCACTCACCTTGTCTTATAATAGATAAAGATTGACACTAATGACTTTTGAACATTTAACACTTTTTGCAGTGTGATGGAGCTGGTGTCTATCTGTCCCCGAAGCGTCCACAGCAGCCCAGAGTGACGTCGCTTAACCCAGGAGAAAAAGCCAGATCTGTCAAGTGAACCAATGATAGGCAGAGCAACACCGGCACAGAGGCAAATCTGCTTTCATAATAAAATCAGAATGGCGTGTCAATGGTTACCTTGGCGTCCAGAGCCAGGTGATGTACCTGAATTATGACAGCTACAGTCTAGATCTAGAAAGATTAGTACAGAGTCTACTAATACACCAGAAACAGAAATAGAGATGACACTGGTCTAATGTTAGTGTTTGCAGTGTTTTTATATCAATGCATTATCCCTTAATGGCAGATAATTAAGAGACTACATTACACGTTAGCCTAATGTGTAAATTAAAGGGAAATGTGCCCCTTTAAATATACTTTATAAGCTTTTAAAATCAAGTTATTTTAAGGAGATTTCATTTTAGTCTCCTTAGAACCCCTAATAAAGTTTAACAATACCTTGACTTAATAATTAGACTTTTGAATATGTAACATATTACACATTAATGTGTAAGTTAAAGGGTAAGGTATAACATACCCCTTGAAATTACTTATTTTCTCTATTTAAGAGCTATTTAAGGTGTGTCTGAGAGGTTTAGTTTGGGTCTTTTGAGAACCCCAAATACCACTCAGCAAATGTGTTTTGCGCATTCTTACTTCTTACTTCACTTGAATGTTTGATCTTCACTGTGCAATATGTTGTACATGCAGAGCTTGACACTGGAAGGCTGTTCTCACATTCATCTGCCGAAAGTTTTTTCTGTGCATAACAAAAATCAAAAAGGGCATATAACCGTTAAGTTAAGGGAAGGTCCATGGCATAAGCTTGTGGATTCTTGACCTCTCCTGTCACATCTTTTATTTGTATTATCTGGATTTTATACAGTCTTATGTGTATGCAAATAAAATTTAAAAAATTAAAAAATGGGGGCAATTGTGGTCCAATATGCAACTTACACAAATATAATGTGGAAACATGAAGCCTTGATCCAGTGCATTAATACTGAGAATGGACTTTACAGTGACGTAGGAGACATTTTTCGAGTAAAACATTTAATATATTTACATATTCATAGCTTCTGGATTTTTCAATGAGGTAGTAGGAGTAGCAGTTTTTTAAAATGGAAATAAACACATCACACACAAATAATTATTCAAAGTAGAGCATTTTTATATGTCTTAAAACATGTCTGGGGGGGATCATTAAAATGTGAAAGGTGTTTCAAGGAATTTCACCTTTTCAAAGTAGTGGACAAATTAAAGAATCATTCATTTAGATTAGGGTGTTTATGATATTTTTATTGGTAAATTACGGATTAACTAAGAGTATTTTTTGTTTGTTTGTTTGTTTTTCACTGACAGACTGTTGTCTAAGTGGCGTGAATGCTTGGATACAGAAAAGTAATCAGGGCCACTCATCGTACTTTGAAAGTGAGTACCGGAAGAGGTTTGCTGTGTGTGTATTGACAGCATAAGCCGCAGCAGGGAGAGCGCGCGCGGCGGAGCTGGAGTCAGCCGCGAGCGAAAATGTGAAGGTGGAATCCGACTGAGCAGCATTGTGTTCTAACCGGCGACTGTTTCTCTGGAAAAAAAAAACAACCGACATTCCCACACAGCAAAAGCAGGAGCTTTGTTTGGAATTAATAATCCCTGGAAATAGCCTCGCTTTCTTTTATTCCTCTTATATTTTTTCTAGCCCTCTTTCTGGCTCTGTCCACCTTCTCAGAAATTGACTGGGAGCAGTGTTGCGGAGAGTGAGGAGCATCATTTACGTCCACTGGATATTCATTTTTTTTAATCACACAATTTGGAAGGAGTAAAACTGCTCCGCGAAGATTTTCTCGTGCTTTATGGGATTATTTTCGACAAAGCGGCTTTGTTTTAGATAAGAAACACATTGGGCATCATGAGTTCCAGTGGTAAGTCCATTCTTGCGCGCTTTATCCTCTCCACTTGACGCGCAAGGACAATATCTATAGGTGAGAGCAGAGAGGAGAAGTACCACAGAACAATAGTAGCTTACTCAATATATGATGGAAGAGATTACAGAAAGTGTGGTGATAATAAAGATTTTTAAACAAGATTTAACCCAATTACAGTTTCCCATCACCTCAAAATATTGTAATATTCATAGTTATATGAAATTGTCATTTTCCTTTACATTCAGAGAAAAAACAGAAAATGTGATGCCTCTTTAAATAGTGTGTATTTTTTAATATTTATTTATAATAGACTTGGAGCAGGTTTTGAGGGGATAGGAGAGATAAGTATATCTGGAGGTCAAAGTAGCATTTGTCTAGAGTTCATCCATAGAAGAGCATTTTTGGGATTCTTCATCCACATAACAGCTGTTGCCTGGGCCCTCCCAATGTCTGCTCCTCTCTGTCTGTCACTTCTCTTTCATCTCTTTTCTCCTTCTCTTCTGTCACCATCACCACGTACCACCAATATTTTATCATAATTATAATAATAATACACTTTTATCTACATAGCTCCTCTCGTACACAAGCTGTAGCTCAAAGCACTTAGCAAATTAAAAAAAACAATTTAAAGAACAGTTATTTGACCTCTCTCGGGAGACCACCCAGGCTTTCAGCTGTTGCCTCTTCATAAAAGTCCACCTGTCTTCTAACATGTTCATTGGAGGAGCAGGAAACCTATGGCGCTGGAGGATTCTGACCTAGCCACTGTTTGGTTGGTTGGTGTCATGGAGTTAAGTTGACTGTGATGCAGCAGCACATGACGAATAAGGATGACAGCCCGAGGGCTCCTGTCATACTTATCTTACACCGGCCCGGGGCCTGCCATGATGCTAAGCTGACCTTGTATCAGCTGACTCTGACCATGATCCTCTGTCAGCTGAATCAGGGCTTTCCTAGGGCTGGCTGGTCACCTGTGTGTGCATGTGAACATTCTTGTTGTGCATTGTGTTTACAAGTTATCACCGGTTGACTCGCAAGGCAGGCTTTGATCTCCAAAGGAAAGACTTTTCTTTGCAAAAAAATTCCTCTCCTGTCCCTTAGCTGTCAGTGAGGCCAGTTGATGTGTGCCAAGTGCTCGGTGAACTGATGGTGACGGGCTCTTCCTGTCCTCCCGTGTCTACAGGAGGAACTGGGTATTACTGCATCATTCATAATCTAGCCTGTCATTGTGTGGCACTACATTATTCATCCAGTACTCTTAACCCTCTGGTACCGAGCCTTCCCTGACTGCCAGTCCCCGTGCCGTGCGTGCCGGGAGTGGTGTTGCAGTTGTTCACTTGCTGAGAAAATGCGTAGAATTCTTTTGTTAAGCTTCAGAATGCTTTTCTCAGCTGACACGAGGAGGGGGAGCACATGCAGCCAGCGTGTGGAGAGCTGTCACAAGCTCTTGTGATTTAAAAGCATGTGCTCAAACAGGAACGCACACAAACACACACATCAATAACATGTCAACCATCAACCTGTGGTATGCGGTTTGCACCTGAGTATGTGAAACTGTATGACTGTATTTAACCCTGTGTGTGTGTGTGTGGGTGTGTGTGTACGAGTGTGTGTGTGTGTGTCAGCTTTGTCACAGCAGGCAGATGGTGGTGTAACATGTGTCTGTACTATGGCTTTAGGCATAAAACACAGCAAGCATCACAGCTGAGGAAAGAACCTCTCCTCTCCTCTCCTCTCCTCTCATCCCCTCTCCTCTCCTCTCCTCTCCTCTCCTCTCCTCTCATCCCCTCTCCTCTCCTCTCCTCTCCTCTCTCCTCTCTCCTCTCTCCTCTCTCCTCTCTCCTCTCTCCTCTCCTCTCCTCTCCTCTCCTCCTCCAGTCAGTCAGTCAAACATATGTTCCCCTCTGCTCTCAGCACTCTTAAGGTTTGGACATGAATGGGCCTGCTAGGCTGTGCTGTGTGCAGTTTTTTCCGCTGCATTGGGTGTGATAGCCCACAGGCCATCGACACACACAGAGTAATTACACACAGCGCTGACTGTCTGTCTTCATCTTCTGGGCCTTCTATCTCTCATGGTCACTGGGTTTGTGTGTTTGTATGTGTGTCCAGTTAGACTCTTATTTTCTGCCTGGCTGGCGGATGAGTCTGGACTGTGGGTGTAGCAGGTTTGTTTCTGGTGGAAAGGACTTCAGTTTAGCACAGTTAGACATACATGCACGCGAAAAACTGATATATAATCATTTATAACAACACAGTTATGTAATATTTGACCAAACTGATAACTCAGGCCATTTCTGAGATGCTCTTTTTTTAAGGAGTGCATATGTACAGTGTGTGTTTCAGGGGAGTGATAAAACACATGTTGATCAATATACTGATCATTGGGCTCAGGGACCTGAGGGGATCTGCAGAGCCATACATCACTCTCTCTCTCTTTCTCTCTCTCTCTCCCTGTGCTGTAGAGAGTTCTCAGACAAAACACATCAGAGAGGCAAAGATAAATTTAGTACAGTGTGCTGGACTGAATGTTTTTACACATAATATTCCCATTTTTCTGTCTTAACTTTAACAAGTAGTGCTGTGTCTCATGTAATGATTAAGACATACTGTATGGTTTGAATGCATAAAGACTGAAATATCTCAACAACTGTTGGATGATTACCATGCATCCTAGTTACTTTGGTGATCCTCTGACTTCATTGAGCACCACTAACTTCTTAAATATCTTAACATCGACTTGATGGATTGGCACAAAATTGTGTACAGATATTCATGGTTCCCAGATGATGAATACTCATGACTTTGATGATCAATTGACTTTTCCTCTGGAGGAACATGAGGTCTTTTAATTTATCCAATACTTAAGTTTATGGCCAGATACTTAGAAAATTAAAAACATTATCATCATGCTTTGTTTTTAGTGGTATTTAGAAATTGTAAGCATGCTAACATGGGAGACTAAGATGGTAACCATATAGTGCAGTGTTTCCCCTATATTCAGTGCACCACTGCAGAATTATGAGCGCCGCTGCTAAAATTTCACATGATCATTAATATCAATGGACTACTAATGATTTTCACTTGCACACTGTGCGAGCATGATAACACTGTAGAATTGTTTTGAGTCATTGACTAGTGCATCAAATCCTCAAATCCCAGAATCTTTCCTCTCTTCATTCTTCAAAGGACATCTAGGTGAAAAGTACTGTTATAAGAGTAGCAGAGCTCCCTTAGGGAAGTGCATAATATATGTGGTTGAGTGAGTAGAACAAGTGTCAGAAAAGTGACAGTAAATGCGAGCGGAGCAGAGGAAAAGGTTAGCAGTAAGTTGTCAATCTGGCAGTAAATGTACAGTACAGGCTACAGTGTGTCAGTGAATAAATGCTGCAGCTTCTCAAGACCAAAAGAAGTCTTGTCTGTTGCATCCCCAACACCTGGAATAGTAAAGGGGGTTAGCCCCAAAATTAGTGACAATGAGTTAGCATAACCTGACGAAGTTCACTTAAGGTGGACTGACCACTAAGTGGACCAGCTTAGTGTCAACCTCAGCCGCTCTTCAACAGAGAACGGAGAAATGTCTGGCTCCTGAGTCTCTCCCGAGTTTGGCTCAGCACTCCCCTAACATTAGGTTTGCTGATACATTGTGAAAGACCACAGTGTTGGTTGAGGTAAAATTATGACCTCCTGGTGGTGCTGGACCAAATGTCAGGGATTCCACAAACTCAATAAATTATCCTTAAATACCCACATGAAATTTCATGGCAATCTGGCCAGCAGTTATAGAGATATACTGGTCTGGATTAAAGTGTCTGATGGACTGAGTGATCTATTTACAGACTGATACACATTCCCAATTTTCTGCTGCTAGCTTGGTAAAGATAAATAAGTAAACACGACTTGATCAAATGATGGATATTTTCTGCTCTGTTTCCATGTCAGCTGTGTTTTTCCTTTTTATGGAAGGAATGAGCTGAAACAAGGATAGACAGGGATGGGGGCCGTATCATACTGTATATGATTCCTGCTCTTCTGCCTCATCTGGCAAACAGTCCAAATCTGAGCCAAACACCATTTATCACTCCCTCTGCCAGACGCCTTAGTTCAATAACACAGAGAACAAAGGTGGGAGACAAAGATGCACAGATGCAAACACAGATGCTG
The DNA here is from genome assembly GCF_914725855.1 of Thunnus albacares. Taxonomy (NCBI): domain Eukaryota; kingdom Metazoa; phylum Chordata; class Actinopteri; order Scombriformes; family Scombridae; genus Thunnus; species Thunnus albacares. The sequence continues at coordinate 10,909,311 of NC_058115.1, read as the reverse complement.
GGATGCACAGATGAATATTCATGCACAGTTGTGTTCAACTGGTACGTATTTACAGGTCAACATAGAATTGGGCACATAGTTTTGTCGTACATTTGCAGTTACAATCACAGTGGATACTAAACCGATATTCAATCTGATTTTGTATACCAGCTAAAGCCTTTGTGGAAAGGAAATTTTGGAGACAGCATTGAAACAACATTCAGTTGCCAGTTCATAAGTACACTCTAAGCCTTCTTTTTATTCTAATTGAATGAATAGATTCATCAGTAGAGTTATTCAGCACAAAGCTAAACCGTTGTGGCTGTATTGTATGTTTTGTCCTCCAGGCTGCTCCATGTCTCCATGACCTTGGCTTCTGGTAGGATTGAGTGATCATTCAGACTGTCACTAGCAGTCTGACCCTTCTCTCTCTCTCCATACAGTGGCAGTATGTTTGTGATACCACTGGACACTATCATAGCTTTGATAAATGCTCCTCTCCAAGGTCTTGACAGAGACGAAGGGTGATAAAGGGACGGTGGGGGTGGGGGAGGCAGGTAGAGACCTGATCGTTGGCTGCGTTAAATCATGAACAGGGGTGACATTTTGCTTTGTTGTGAAAATATCTACATATACAAAGACCACATATTCCTCTTAGCTAGTAAGGCCCCCACTCAGATAGCTTTGGTGTGTTTTAGCCAAGCAGCAACTACCAGGGCTTGAGGCTGAAGCCAGTGTGGAAGTACCTTAAAAGTGCTCTGGGTTCTAACTAACTCTGGGTTTTAAACCGGCTCCAATCCAAGATTCAAGAAACTTTATTGTCTGTCACATAGAACAGACATGGCTCAATCAAAGACAAAGGTAGACAAATGTAACAAAGTAGAAACAGTAAAAATGCAAACCACTGGATGACGTCACACCTTGCTATGTCCATGTTTATAGTCTATGGTTATAGCTTGTAGAAAAACATGAATGTAGCATCAGTGATATCATTACACTACCTGAAGAAATGTTGTGAAGTTTGTATTTGAGTTCACTGCTGGACTCTATCTTTCTCAAGAAACCTTATTTTGGATAACAGGGTGGACCCTGGCTAGATGGCTAAAATTGCTGTTTCAAACTTGCTACCTAGACACACAAGTGACATTAGCTATGGAAACTCCATAGTCTTTTGGAACATATTTAACATATTTAAAGAGATGAGTTGTGGGTTTTCCCAGTCACTTCAATACAGTCAGAGATTTCTTGCAGCCAGCAACTTGTTGGCATTAGCAGAACTTCATTCTGGAGTGGCTTCACTTTTTAGCTACTATGGTTGCTGCTTAGATTCGGGGACAAATTTAGATGTGTGCGGGAGAAATGTGTGCCATCATCGGACCCTCGGAGTTCTATAAGATTTAATATTTGGCTCAGAAAATCCGAAAAGCTTGAATTTGAAAAACTCAACAGCAGAATCTCCTAACAGTTTAACTATGGCTATTTTTGCACAGATCGATGCATTCTACCGGTCATAATAATGCTTGTGATAAAAATTGTGGATGTAAAAAGTGTCTTCTACCACATGCACATAGCTTACAATTCACCATGGAGCTATAACTAACCTGAGCAGAACACAATTTTTTTTACATCAACTTTTGTGTCGTCACAGGCCATCCTTTACATAAGTCACATCTGTGTAATAGTCCTATTAATATTTTGCCTTAGCAGCAGAATTACTATGTTTTGGATAGACTAGCTTATGAAAATTTAAGCTAGGTATCCCTAACAAATAAGCTGCTTAGTGTGACGGGGTTGAAGACTTGTTTTAAATCTGACTTAAGTCTGTGGTTAGAAATTCACACAATGAATTAATATAACAGATAAGCTTGGGTGTCGTATCAAAAACTATACAAATCTATGAAAACTAAACCTGGTTTGTGAAACAACACATTTTCCTTTGATAATTCAAGTCCAAATGGTCTTTGCATTGCTTCTCTTTGATTGTTTTTACTACTCCTCTCACTCGTCATCACCAGTCTCCCAGCATCCTCTGTGACTGAGCTCCCAGTATGTTCTTCCTCGGGGGTGTCAGGTCAGGGGCAGGAATAGCAGCCACCTTTAGGTCCCTGGGGATGCTGTCGGCCTCTCTGACCCTGGCCCTGTTCTTATCACCTGTCAGCTGGAGGCTGTATTCCCCCCAGGGCGCTCGCCACTGATTTGGAGTCAGTGGATTACACCTGTAGTCTGGTGGCTATCATTAGAAGAATGACTCAACACGTCAGCATGGGAAAGGATGGAGGGCTGTTCAAGAGGTCTATAATGGATTTAGACTAAGAGAGCTTGGCTGCGTTGAATGGGTATGAATGCACCAACACAATTAGACAGAGTTACGTCATTTGTCAGCTCCTGAGCTGATTGTGTACCTGGATTCTCTGCTTAGGTGCAGCTTTTTGGCATACACACTCAACAAGTTAAATACGCATTTCATTCATTAAAACATACTTGTTGAGAATCTTTGCCATTCACCTCACCTCTTCCTTGAACACTGCACCCATGGATAATTTATGTGCTGATAATAGTCATTGTTATTTCTTTTACACAACTTTGGCTGTGAAAGCAGATATTCTACAGTGCCAGATGATTGTTTTGGCCCACTTTCAGAAGGTCAGCATTGTAAATAAATGTCCTGTGTGTTTCCAGTAGGTATTGGCACAGGCTTGCATGTACTGCTGTTAGTTCCCATTATGTCTCATTCACACCTGATGGGATCAGTGTTGCTCATTTAGTTTTATGACGCATTAAGACTAACTTCCCTTGCCTATCTGCTTTCTCTCACACATATATACAGTACAGAGCACATTTATAAGGGAGTGTCATTATTTGAACCAGTGGCCGGGCGTTTATCAGGCAGGGTAGTGGGTCCCTGTGGTGCTGCCAGCATTGTGAGGGAAACAATGAACTAACAGATACTTGAGCGTGGGAGATTCGGAGTGGGAATTAATTATGTTCGCATATTTCCAGTGCCCACTGTCCTGTCCTGAACAGGAAAGTAAACAGCTACAGTCATACATACATTCTCTCCCCCACCCATGGGTGTATATCCTCACAGTCATCAAGCTCTGAGCATGCAAAGGGTGCTCAGGCTATGAGGCATGTAAGGCTGTTAGACTTTTTAAGTGCTGGGAGTCCTTTGGGATTCATTCAGTGAAATGGAATCAGGAGCTTCGTCACGCCAGCCCATATGCTGGTGCTGCTATGACTGAAGCAGCAAAGTCCTTCAGTCAGCTATTCAGGTAGACAGCAAAGCCAGCTGGTTATCCTGCCATTATACCCTTTCCACCGAGTGTAGGACCACTCAGATGCTCCTTAAGGAAGATGAAGCTAAATAAGAGACTATGAACGCAGCTGTTATGGCGCACTCTCAGTATTTGGAGGCTCGTTGTCTCGCTTGTGGATGCAAGAGAATCTGTTTATAGCTCAGAGGAGAAGATGAACCTTTAATGACCCTCTAATAGCCTAAGAGGTCTTAGATAAATTCATTTTCCACACGCATTTAAGATCGAATTAATCTATCATTTTGACCCATTTGCTTGTGATGATATTCATCCCATTACTGTAGAGGCTGTATGTGAGAACTTGCTTTCCTGACAATGTGAAATAGCTATCGGGCTTTCAGGAGTCTGACATGTATGCTAATGCATAATGTGGTAAGGGGATCCATCCACTTTCTAACCTGACATAATGTGTGTGTGTGTGTGTGTGTGTGTGTGTGTGTGTGTGTGTGTGTGTGTGTGTGTGTGTGCAAGGGTGGATGAGTGTGTGAAAAATAGAGACAGAGGGAGAGAAAGCCTGGAGCTTACCCAGCTTACATAGGTGTCAGACCTCACAGCTTCAGAGAAAGTGTTGACAGAGCTACACACTGATCTTATTGCGTGAACTGTGCACAGTACAGTCTTTAGTTTACCTGTGGCTCTAATTTTGGTGATGGACTGCTGCACACATAGGAGAAACATTTGCATTTGACATAGAAAAGCAGTTTTCTTAAGCTTAATGCTGAAATCCATTAGGATTTCTTATAAATACAATATTATTATGTCCTTTTTTGAGGTGGAGTTTTATGTAACACTAAAAATGGTGCATTTGCTGAGGCTGGAGACACTCTCCATTTTGTGCTTTTCACAAATGTTGATTAGGTTTGTTGGGATTGTATCTATGTGTTCGACAATAGCCTACCAATATCTAACATCATTAGTAGACAATTATAGGCTATATTTGTTTCAGGCTACGAGGTTGGCCAATTGTATTTTTGTAGTACACTAGTAACTATTAGAAAACTATTTTAGAAAGTTGCGTATTTGGCTGTTCACTAAACCCCTTCATCAAACAGTGATTGTCCAATCATAGCTTAGAAACCATAACAAGATGCAGCAGGCCTGTCAAGCGTAGGATTTTTCCACATGTGGAAGTGGTGTGCATGGGGCTGTAGAAAAGGCGATATTCAGTGTAAAAAAGTGTTTGGTTGGTGGTTTCTTCTTTTTCACATTCTCCAAAATACAAGAGCAAAAGGTTAAGGAATGTAATAAACTGTGATTGTTTGCTCCAACGTAGGCTGTAAATGTTTGGCTAACTAGCTAACTACAGTAGTAACCTAACCCAGCATTACTTCCAAAGCCAGTGGCGTTTCATACTACATTATTCTGTGGGGTTATAAATTGAGTGAAAAAACTTTTCTCTTGTAACTTAAGTGAAACACAAAGTTTGAACCTACAAATAATAAACTATAATAATCTAACATTTGTTTTGCTTGTCTAAGTATGTAACGCTAAGCTGACCAGCTAAACAGTTATGCTACAATAACTGTCTGAGCTTACATTTTTACTTAACATATTTAAAACTAATTTATTTTTTAATTTAACAATTCAAGAACAATGATTTTTCTTTATTTCCATGTGTTATACCTGGATCATCAACTATAAGGATGCTGATTGTATGCCTCTTTAGCCTACAGCAAAGTGCATGTAAGACCCCTTCACAGAGTTCTCATTTTAAAATGAGTCAGCTTGAAACATTAATAGGTAAAATATAGATGATATTTTCACCCAACTTATGAAGCTAATGTTAACTTAATTTTCTAGCTAGCTATAGTTGATAAAATCACCATTACAGTGACACAATTGATAGTCGCTAGCTAGAAGTGAGAAGTCTGCTTTTGTCGTCACTCTGTAAAATTAAGGACCCGTTAGGTGCATTTCAATCCACCTGTTTTTATTTGCATTTTTATTTTGCACATAAAAAAACCTGGGTGGAAAAAACCAGACACAGAAAAATTGGTGTATCTATAAAAGCAAAAGGCAACTGACTTAGCGAAAAAATCACGAAAAATCATGAAGCATGTGACATAAACGTCCACTGAATCTTCAGCTCCACTGAAGAGATGAAAAATAGGAGCGATGAGGATACTGTAATCCTTCCAAAATGAATACATGAAACTATAAATACCATGTTTTCTACATTGTTTCTCATTGTTTGAGGTATGACTGGTGCTCTTTTAATTACATCACCTTGTTGTGAACTCTTCTTCTGCAGTGGTTTAATGGCCCTGGACTGGAAAAGCACTACTAATATTCACATACCGACAGTGAATGGAAATGCACATTAATTCAAATTTTCTTTTGCAGATTTTCTGGAAATTCAGTTCAGATTTACATTACATTTGGATGAAAACCTAGCTACTGTTTCAAAAAAATAATGAAGAATTTCAAGTGGTAAATCTACCATGATTATTCTCATAAACTGCAGATGTGCTGTATAAGAACAGAAAGCTTGACAACGGATAATAGTAACTAAAAGGGTGTCAATTCAGGTGTTTAAAATCTATACTTTTGTTTAACATGGAAATAGAGTATAAAAATTCTGTCTTTCTGTCCTCAGCAGCTTATCACCAAGGCTCAACGGGAGGTGAACGAAGCTCTGGACCAATCCGGTGTCAACGATGTCGGGAGGTGTGCAAAGGAGAGGTGGTGCGAGTACAAGACACCCACTTTCACGTCAAGTGTTTCACCTGCACCGGTAAGACATGGGAACATGATCCTTAACGAGTGTTAGAGTAGACACACAGCGGTAGTGTTCAAACAAGCAAGTGCTTATCTTGCAAAGTCCCCAGGAGTGGATGTTCCTGGTCACAAATGTCGTTAAAGTTGTAGAAGAGGGGACTCGGATTCCAGTGGTAGACTTACCCTACATACACACATCTCCCCACACACAAACATTGACAGATACGTATCCCCTCGTTAATCCATCTCCTTAGTGTAGCATGCTGAGTGCTATTATTAGCCCACGGTGGGGATTGGAACGGATCAGAGGTGCCTTGCAGGGGACTTAGACTCCCGCTAAGGTAGCTTGTTATTGCACTGTCAACATGGAGGGGATTTTCCTTTGGTTGTACGCTTAGGTTTAATGACACTGTCTTAACTAGCTTTTCAGTGCTAAAGGTGAGCACTGTTGACCTACTGTATAATAGACAAAGTGGTGACAAAATCAGACATCCTCTTACAATAGGAATAGTGTGAAATGCCTTTCTGCTTTGTCATGTCTTCAAGTATTTGCATACTAATGTGTTCTATGGCAGCCCTTTCAAGCAGAATGTGTAATATTTCTGGGTTTATATTTCATCTGAAGAAGCAGCAGCTGGCATCAATGAAAGTAGAAAATTTAGAAGGCCGATGATCTGATGAGTGATGAGATAACTGAATGAGAGACAACTTCTCCGGAAAAAATGACTCGGTGTCCTTTTCAAACATGATGCTGATACATAAAATTAGCCTGCACATTTACAAAATTAAACGCGTGTCTTAAAAGGCTTGTGACGGTCAAGTATCTGTGAATTAGAAATCAAAGAACCAAAGAACGCTATCTGTCATGCTGCTGTACAGCCTAGAGCAAGTATGCTCAGTATTATATTAATAGTGCCATCTCTAAAGCAAAGACAGCCAGTCATGGGTTACTTCTCAGTCAGCAGATGACTTTGAAAAAAGCATCCAGATACTGTAGATTAGGAACAAAATGTATACTCAGCAGTCATCTAATTACACCCATTTTTGCATAATTATGAACTTATCTGACATAATTTCAGACAAATCTCTCCCCTTTTTCCCCCATTGTTCACCAGACATCTTCTTTTCTTGTGGGCTCAGCTCCATTATTTTGACATTATTGCCGAGTAGTGTAGACGAAGGCAAAAGCATTGTTTTCAGTTTTCTGATTTACATAGACAAAACCTTTGTTCTTCAGTATATATACCAAAATGGACAGGTAGTGATGTGTATTACTGGATACCTACAGACCTGGCACTGTTGACTGTCAACATCATTCTTAAATTTATTTGCTCCATGAAGAAATTTAAAAAAGAAGAAAAAGATATTTACAATTAAGTAACAGAAAGCTTAGATCTTCCATTTTGCATCTGATTATCTCTGCCCATGCAAAAGAATAATAGTTTAATACATATTTAAGTAGCTTCAGTTAAATCTTGCTGAATATTTCCCCGGATATGCATTATTTCTTATGTGTCATTAATATTGACTTATATCATATTTGCACAAATCTGGCTATTAATTGTCTTGATTTTACACATCAGTAGAGGTTTTTTTGAACATTGTATTTGTACTAGAGCTGTAACAATTAGTCGATTAATCGATTAGTTGCCAACTACTAAATTAATTAACAACAATTGATTAATCATTTTGAGTCATTTTTTACATTTCCAAATTCTCTGATTGCAGCCTCTCAAATGTGAATATTCTCCGGTTTCTTCAGTCGTCTGTTACAGTAAACTGAATATCTTTGGGTTGTGGATTGTTGGTCGGAACAAAACAAAACATTTGAGGTTGTGTCTTGGCTTTTAGGAAACACTGATTGACTTTTTTCACAATTTTATAGACCTATCGAGACTAATCGATTAATTGAGAAAATAATCAACAGATTAATCGATAATAAAATCATTAGTCATTAGTAATCATTAGTTGCCGCCCTACGTTGTACATCATGCTGGCTGCTGTTACAGTCACCTTTTCAGTGTCTTACAATTTATTTTTCACAAGACTGTGACATAATATATTTTATTCGAATGCCCATCTTAATAAATCATTCAGTCCTATACTACATGCATGCAGGAATGAGATAAAATTAGCCCACCATACTGTTCTCCTTTTGCTTGTTTTAGAAAAAGTTTTTCATAGTAAGTTAAATAATAAATGATTTGGTGAGAAAGACATTTTTCAGTGCAAACTTTCCTGGATGATATTTCAAAGTGTTTTTTTATATAAGTCAGGTTTTCAGCAGCTCTGGAGGAGAAGAAGCTGTGAAACTTGTGGTTGTTACTTGTGCTGCACTACAGTGTTGCACAGCACAAAGCTGTTCTACAGTAGATAAACTCACTGAAGGCTATTCATTGGAGGGTTGTTGTAACATGCTCCCATGCTATGTGTAGCTGTCACACACATGAAAACACATGCTCGTAGTGCACAAACACACACATGCACTTATGTATACAAGCGTGCACATCCATACATGTGTGCGTGCACTTGTGCACACACATGCACGATCACTGTGGTTGTGAGGGGTTGCTGTGGTAACGGTGTGAAGGGGCACCCGGGCCCTGGTTGGTGGATATTCTCAGCATCTCTACGGTGCTATTAACCAATCGGTGGGCGCTATTCTGTGCCCCAGAGAAAAAGGGGGGGTGAATACAGGAAGCGAGCAGAAAAGAGAAGAAGAGGGGGGATGGGGGTGCTGTTTGTGTCGCCTAAACATTACATCATCACTTTGGTGTAATACCAATCTGATTCTCATTTCTCCCTCTCCTTTTCCTTTCCTGCTCTCCCTCCCAGTCACTTCACTCATAGCAGCTGTACAGTAATGGAAAACTGTCATCGATGAGCATCATGTTAAATGCACCTATCAGACAGCCCTCCCCTCTCATGTTCCAGAGAGCTCTCCTCATCCCATGAGGCAATGGGGTACTATTGTGCAGCCAGCCTCTGCCACAACCCTGCTCATAATATGCTCTCCTGTATGGGCCTCTGCACAGCCAGCAGTTTTCTAAAGCTTTTATTGTCCGGCGTCTATCCCCCCTCACACACAAACATGTTGCATGTTCTTTTGAACTTCGGAAACTCCATCTATTCTCTATTGTCTGTGCTTGTATTGTCTGCTTTTCATTAGTTTTCTGTTTATTTTCTCAGGCTGAATGGCTGCAAATGAAACAGCAGGATTTAAGATCAAATTTCTACATTTTTCCGACCATCTCTCTCTTGGATTTTTCTCACGCTTTCTGTTTTCCTCTCCCTCTCATTCTTTCTTTTGCTTTCTCCCTTTCTTTCCTAATGACAGTCGCTCAAGCATGAAATCAATTTCTCATCTTGGGACAGGATGACATTGGCATGCGGGGTGCGCGATTTGGAGGCTAATGGCTAAACTGTATTATACCATTTCACCAGTGACAATCCTCTGTCAGCAGCCAGTTGCCTTATCTGTTGGACATGTTCATGAACTCTGATTGGGATGTGTTTCAACATTTGATTTTGTTCTTTGCTTGGCTTTTTTTTTTTTCTCAGATAATCAGTGTGTGTACCCAGGTTATTGACCTTGACCAATGATATTGTGTGTGCCTCAGCCCTTTCACTCCCACTGCAAAACTGTGACATAAAATCCAAGTTCTTCCCTCCTTCTCCTCTCTTTCTTTCTCTATATTTCTGTTTCCTATTTGCTGAAAAGGGCTGACTATGCCCCACTGAATAGATCATGAACATACGCTGTCAGTCAGACTACACACTCAGAGTTACTTTGTGAACACACGCAAGCACACATATTCACTTAGCATTTACAAATACATGCATTCATCCCGTCCATCATTTTATCCTCCCCTGTCTTTTACCCACACTATATCGAGCCACATTGCCTTCTGGATGGCACATTATCATAATTCCTCTTTCATGCATTAGTCGGAGGAAGAACAGAGCACTAATCATGTGCATTTAACCTCTCATTTCACCCCATTATACAGCAGCTGATTATAGCATGAAGAAGCAGCCACGCAATCAGCTCAAGACAGAAGTCTGTGGAAAATACAGAAGACTGAAGCCAGCTCACAGATTGATGCATCAAGTCAGGACACAGAGAAGGCGGCAGGGGTGTATGTATGTGTGTGTGTGTGGATTATGTGGAGCTGGCTGTATGGATGATGTGGTGGTGTATTACCAGCAGACGGGCTGACTCGTACATACTGGCCTAATGACATAGTGACCACATTTACCCCGCCTCCGAAGCATAATTGGTACTCTTAGATTCCAACAGAGACAGCGGGGCCTGTCAGTGGCACGAGCGCAAACACTCGCACACTAACACAAACATAAATCACCCGCAAAGGTAAAATGGGCTCGCGTTTCCTGTGCAGCCAACTCACATGCCAACAAACAATAAACACAGACACACACAAAAAAGTATACAAGAGGAGACACAAGCAAACACAGACAGACTCGCACATGAACCTATTCCAAACTGCCGGGCTGCTCCAAGTAGTTATTTATTTTTGGAGACAAAACAGATTTTTTCTCATAAAATGGTGCTAAAGGGAAAAGCAGATTTACACAGACAGGCCAGATAAATACTTGACTGCTCTGCTAATGCTCCATTTCTAGCCTGTGTTCTCACCAGGGCTCTTGTAAATTGCAGCATCTTTGTCTCTGTCTCTGTAGACCTGTTTCAGTCAGTCCAGCCTCCATTTGGATACCATTAACCCCCATCACTCAACCTTCGTGTTAATAACATCAACCTACTGTACTGCCGTTCTGCTCTCTGACAGTGAGGGAACGAAGCAGACAGAGAGAAAGATAGTGGGAGAAAGGGAGAAGAGTAAAGAGGAAAAGAAAGACAAGAGAAAGAGAGAGACACACACAGCACAGAAAAAAAGCGGGGGGTTAAAGGGAAGGGGAGCTTCCTGTAGCTATAGCAACCACTGGTACGCTGGTCCAATCACCACGCCAATGCCTGGTTGCTAGGGAGAGATTCCGGCAGAGAGAGAAGGGAGCGTGGCAGGCAACGGCGCTTCTCCCCGACGACTCTGCGGGATCCGGGATAGATGACAGGGATTATTCTTCTGCTTGTCTCTCTCAAGCGTCACCGTCCTGAGGGATTCTCACACACTGACGCCCTGCCTATTGTCTTTAAGTGTGTATGTGTGTGTAAAACTGTGTCAGTGTTAAGTGTCTGGCTCTCCTTCTGATTTCTGAATGATAAAAAGCGTCATTAAGCAACAAACCCTGCTGTGTTGGACAAACACATATACACACACTACAACAGTACATCATCTAGATAGTAGGAGGCCCAGTCTCTAGCAGTTTGGGTATCTCTGTGTGTCTGTGATCTCATTTGCGCTTGTTTTCCCCTCGGCTGAATCTCTTATCGGCCCTCAGAGGGTTAAAAGCTGAAGGCCTCAACAGCGGGGCTGGTCTGCTGGTATGAAGGGACTCTACTGGGCAACCATCTGTCTCCATCAACTACCGCGGCCAAATGCTGGGGGAACCCTGTCATTCATGCACGATTCCTCTCTGTTTTAGCTAGCTGCCTGCCTCACTTTTCTCTTGCCATTTTCTACGACCGCATCTCCCTCTTTTTTTCTTTTTTTTTAAATTAAAAAATGGCACGCCATCCGCCTCAGCTGTTATCTTTGTCCTAATCATCAAATGTCAGCATGCTAACGCACTCAACTAAAATAGTATGCATGATTACCATTATACATGCTACACATTTTAGCTTCCTCATTGTAAGCATGTTAGCATAATTACGTTAGCGTTTAGCTCAAAGCATTGGACCTACGTACAGCATGGATGTATTAAGAGAACAGGATACAGCATAGGAGGCGGGGCCCCATTCCATCATCCTATGAAAAGTTGCTCAGTAGCGCATGAAGCCAAAAAAGCCACTTCTTGCTGTAAAGAAATTACCCAGATGAAAACATTCTCTCTAGAGACTTAATTCCACCAGCTGAGACAGCTAACTTCTGGTTTAGCCCTTTGGCTGACTTGAATGGGGATAAAACAATTCAATCGTGCGGCTCTTATAGACTTTCAAAATGTGATCAAACTGAATTGATCAAATTCTGATAGTGAAACGAGTCACTTCACGGGGGTTGTGACACTCAAAAAAATTTATCCACCGTTTTTATACATCGCTTTTCCCACGATTGTGTATGGGAAAAATGCTTTTTGGGCCCCTGTCGAACCCGGAAGTTGTAATTCCACGGTTTGGCCACTTTGTCAAATTGGCTTCAAAGCCTGGCACTGTTCTTGGGGGCTTGACGTACAGCCTCACAGAACTGCTAGCATGGCTGCAGACTCTAGTTTCACTCCTCTTCCTGTCTGTCTGACCGCTTTTTCTCCCACCCTGCGATTTGGCACAACTTGAGAAAACACTTTTTACTCTTGAAGTGTTTCCCCCCTGTCAGTGGGGCTTAGATCTGGGGGACAGGGGGAGGGCAGAGGAGCCCGGGCTGCATGTTGGTGGCACAGATGTGGAGGTTAATAGGTGAGTACCTCCCCTGCTGAAACTTGTCACTGCCTTGCTACAAACATGCCCCTCCACTAAACTGTCTGTGGCTTCCCCTATTATCTTGAAAAAGCCTTGGAAATTTGCATAATGTTGACAGCAGCACTAAAACAATTAGAATAATGCAGCATGGCTACTTTGATGCACTATACAAAGCATGACCATTTACCTAATAGCACATTATGAAGACTTAACAGCAGCATAATGAGCTGAGGGAAGATACACGATGAGAGAGACGGGTGGGGGATTGGGGAAAGATAGGAGACACTGCGATATAATGTGTAGTAGAGGAAAAAGAGGGTGTAAATTGAAATAAAGTGGAGACCTTGTGCTCAGAGCTACAAAGATTTGGAAACAGTCCTGAAACGGAAAAACAGAGAAAAAGGAGAAAGGAAGGAGGGGGCGGGGGTGTCAAGACTTTTTTGGGGTTCCGGCCTAGGCCGACTTTGAGAAGGGAATTTTAATTGCGTCTGTTGGCTGGAGATAAATACCCAATCATCCAGACCCCCTGTGGGTGCCTAATCAGTGTGGTTCTAATGACCACAGCTGCAGACACCAGCCTACATGCTAATCTCTAATCACCAGACTTCTGATCTCTAGATGTTAACTTCTTGCGTTGCCAAAAAGGAGCAATATGAGGGAAAGAAAGCTGCATCTCTCACTTTCCCTCATTAGAGTGCCATTCAGGGAAAGATCATAAAATGAGCAAATAGATGAAAGTCTTTGATATAGTTTAGCCTTGCAAAGCTGATTAGATTTGTTTTAGGAAGCTATTGATAATAAATCTGAATATGTCTTTATAAGATGATACATATTTCTTCTATGAAATCAACTTTTTATTAAATTCTAAATTTTGCGTTACTGTTGTTTCCAACTGCAACTTTCCCACGAGTAGCTACAGAATAAACTGATAATTGCAATGCCCAAAGGCCATTCACAGGACAGTGAAACAGACCAGACGAGTTCTGCATTGGTTGTATTCGGCTGTTGTTTTTATGGGTGGATGTCCGCACCATGTGGTGCTAGTTGTATGGCTGTAACTAAAGCCTTTCTTCTCTGAGCCAAGCTAAGCCACATCTCTGCAGACGCAGAGACACCAAGCTCTGACCCAACTCCACCCACTGTGCTGGCAACTGCAACATGTGGATGGATACATTTAAAACTTCTGCTTTATGGTTGAAGCTGAAATGAGAGAACTTGAAACGTATAGGGTGAGCCTGAAAGTAGGCTGTGAAAAAGTGATGGCTGTTTTATAAAGGAATAGTCCTTTTTCAAAACTTTTAAAGTAGTCTGAACCTTTGGGTCCCTCAAAGTTCTCTCTAACTAATGAATATGTAAATTGTTTAGTTCAGGCATTTCTGTTAAATGTATATATTTATATATATATAAGACACAAATCATTTTATTTGAGTATTAATATCAAATTTGTGATGATTTAATCTGATTAGTCCCGTTTTCTGATGTATATGGTGCGTTCACTTGGTGAACTTCAAGGTGGTTTGTTTAAGTGAAGACAGTTGTAATATATATTTTTAGTTAAAGCTACAATCTGTGGCCCAAAATGCTTACATTTTGCTTACATCTTGGGCCACAGATTTACTGAGATTATTGCTGGTAAAGTGAGAAGTTAAATTGGATATGACTGAGCATTTAGTTTATGTCACATTTAAGTAAAGATTTCACTTGATTGTAATGTTTCAGTTCAATGTTTTTGCCATCAGAGTAGATTTCAAACAGATAACATTCGATATTTACATCCACCAGTTCAACCACAACACCCCCAAATGTGCCACCAGCACCACAAACACCACATCATTCAGGCTGGGACCTAGCTGTCTCTAGGGCAACTGTGGAAGGTTTACGTCTCCTATGGCAACTGAGGAAGGGGGACGTCCTTTGCAATGCATCCAGCCAATCGTCCAGTCAGAAGAAAACAATGTGATTAGCCAGAACAGGTGAACTGTCCAGCCAGCCCATCCAATCCAGTCTGAGCACATACAGTCGCCCAGCTGTGATTTGGTCAGGCGTCCGTATGCTAATAAAGTGCATTAGGCTAATTGAGCAGATTCCAGTCATTTGAAAATCAATCTGGGCGCAGATTGAAAAGCAAGTCATTTTGAGGGAGAGTGAGAGAGGCACAGGAGAGAGGGAAAATGAGAGTAGAAGGGAGAGAATGAAAAACAGAACCAGAAAACACGATGGTGGCGAATTTTACTGCAATTTAGTTTCAGCAGATTAAAAACATTGTTTTCATCATGCGAATGCTATTGACCATTTCAAGACACAATTATTTTTTTTCCATGGTGAAGAGCTTAATAGATGTGGAAATATTTGCTCTCCCGTTCCCTTTTTTCCATAAAGGCATCAGATAGCATGTGATTTGGGTTTCTGGTAAGAGCTTTAGTTAGTCTGGTCGAAAATGCAGCAGGGACACTTTTTGAAGCTTAGTGCCATTGTTCAGTGGTTCTGGAAATGTGGTTGGCACATGCGCACACACATTTTTATAACCAGACTATCTTAAATCTCAGAGTGCTGGACTCACTCATGCATTCCCTATTCTACCCACTCCTCCCTCCTTCTGCACTTTTGCAGCCCACCTTGCCTTGATGCCAATGACCTGTCATGATGATAAAGATCCATCATCATATCTCACACACACACTGTCACATTTCATCATCCTATCTCTGCATATGCACGTTGCTACCCCATCAGGGATGGATTTATGTGTTTCCATCCTCCTGTGGGAGCTGAGATTGTTTTGTTTTTAAGTGAGGGCCCATTGATCTTTTATTACACCATTAAGTCAATATGCTCCACTCATAAACAGCTTGAGATTAAATGAGCCCCTTTGAAGGGTTTATGTGCGTGTGTGTGTGTGTATGTGAGTCTGTCTGTCTGTCTGTGTCTGTGTGTCTGTGAACTCAGTGCCTGCCAGCGTACACTGAAAACTGGTGGCTATAGGGAGCCAAATTTAGCCTGTAGCTGCAGCTCCAGCCTTTACAGCATGGCCAGTCTGAAGCTATTTATTAACAGTAAATTGTTGATATTCAAGGTACCCTACTAACTTTAAAATGCATACTGCATCATTTACAATGTCATAATCCACCTTCATTACTGGCAGTGTACTACAAGCATTTTTCAGCAGATTGCTGTGCATCATCAGTTGTTAACCTCACAATCAGCGGTTCTCAAATGTAGATTCTATTTCCATTCTTTCATGCTGTGAATAGTCAGTGGTTTGTCTCCAGTGTAGAAACAGCACATGTTTTCAGGGGAAATTGTTGCTGTATATGATTGTGTGAAGTCCACTACAGTCAGATCAATTACCAACTTCAGGAAAGAATTTGATTAAAGCAGTTGAGGAAAATTAAAAGGCATAAAAATACCGCTTCTGGTCGTCTGCAATTTCCCTGTTCCAGTAAATGTATTATTCTCTGTCGCCAGGTATGAGGATGTGCGTGTTATTGAGTTGTACTCTTTCCTATTAGTCCAAACTGTACTCAGGTTGTTGTCTCTCTGCTGTATGGTACTAATGTCTTGGGAGTCTGCTCTGTCTACCAGTAGCAGGTGTTTAAAGCCTCTGCTCTTGTTTCCAGTCCATCTGCTCCACCCCACCACCTGAACTACAGGCTTATCAGCAGGATCTGAGTGCTCCTAGAGTCAGAATCAACTCTTCATGCCTAAGAAACCCTCAAGTTCATTCTTCCTTTAAGAGTCATTTAGGTGAGAGTCTGTGTTCAATACATTGTGTTGGACCACCCTCTGGAGGGCAGGAAGGGAGGTTGGGCATATCTTTCTTTCTTTGATGATCTTGCTTGATGACCATAAACTGTAAAAATATGGATGTAGCAAGGCGTGAAAACCCCCCGCTGGTTTGCATTGGAGCCAGTTTGAAGCCCAGAGTTGCTGCTTATGGTCGCCGCCGTCCTTTCCAGTTGGAGCCAGGACCTTCCAAATAAGGAGTGCGGGGTGTTGCCTTTCATGCTCTGGAAACACGCCCTGCTACATCAGACCTAAGCTAAGGCTTAAGGCTTACTTACTGGGAACACTGAGTGATGCAGACTTGTGCTAACATTAGCTAACTAAGACAGCAGGTATCATCATCTAGTAACATTAAACTTACCAAAATATTGTGACAATAATCCAGCTCAGTGCAAGTCCCAGAGCCAGGGAGCAAACTGTCAAACACAGCTGTCAATCAATGCCCATGCGGTAGACATCAAAGCTAGTATTCATCTTTATATCTTATTAACGGAGTAATAATTTCCAAAATGGCCACCAGCACACTTATTAGAGGGCCTCAATTTAGAGATTGAGACCATAATGATTTGTTGAAAGAATTTATTGACTTAGTATTTCATAAGAGAAGTTGATGCTTTTTGAATGAGAGTCTATTGGAGCCAGGGATTTTATGGAGCATCTAGCATTTAGACTTATACATTGACTTCAATTTCAAGCCGTGGTTGTTGCCACTTGTTGCTGACCTGTAGTAGAATTAAATATTGACACAAAAAGTGGTATAAAAGGAATTGTTTGACATTTCGGGAAAAATGCCTATTTTCCTTCTGGCTGAGAGTTAAATGAGAATATTTACATGAGTTTTGTGTTATACAACATATTAGCATACTAGATTGTTAAAAAAAACAAAAAACTAAACCAACTTAACACTTTTTAACCTTTTTAAAAAATATGTTTCTAATAATTTGTACCAAATTGCACCACCCTTTCTGTAAAATGTTCTAAAAATTAACTGCTATGCATGCAACTTAGTTTACAAAATTAAAGAACCTGTAAAATAAATTGTTGCCAAAAAGTCCAGCACATAACCTTCTGTAAACCCATAGCAACCAGGCTAGCTGTTTCCCACTGTTTCCACTCTTCATAGTAAGTTACGCAAACTAGCTGCTGGCTCAAGCAAATAAGTACCTGTATGTTATTGGACCAAACTTGTGGCTGATGCACTTATCATTACCAGCTGAGGTGTTACGTTATAGTTGTTGTTGTTGCGTTACATGATAAATGTAGTTGTAGTTTTTGGTTGCAAGAATGTTTTTGAAAAAAGGTGACGTGGGATTGTCTGGATTTGTTTTACCTAGCATGTGACCTTCATCAGTGCCATGTTTGTCGGGTCACAGCGTGGCCACCAGATGCTCGCTGGTGAGCTCCCCTCCAAGGTCTGGTTCCAAGAGGGTGCCCCAATGTCCCCCTTCCAGGCAAAGATCCCACATGCCTGAAATGTTGCTTCATTGAGGTCTATGAATTGTTCTTGGTCTGCAGAGGTCTCTGAGGTAGTCAAGAAGCTCCTCAGTGGCAAGACACTGGGTGTGGATGAGCTGAATCTGGACTTTATTGGCCTGTCATGGCCGGCACACTTCTTCAGTGTCACATTGAGATCAGGGACAGTGCCTGTGGACTTGCAGATCACATTGATGGTTCCAATTTCATAAAGCGGACCGCAGGGTGTGCTTCAGCTATCAGGGGATCACACTACTCAGCCTCCCGGGAAAAGCTTATGTCAGGGTGCTGGAGAGGAGGCTCGATTGTTTCCTGGCAGTGGAACTGTGGACAAGCTCTTCACCCTTGCAAAAATACTTGAGGGGTCATGGGAGTTTGCACATCCAGTCTACATGCGTTTTGTGGACTTGGAGAAGGCTTAAGACTGTGTCCCTTGGGGCACCTTGTGGGTGGTGCTGTGGGATTATAGGGTACTAGGACCGTTGCTGCAAGCCATTTAGTCCTTGTATAACTGCAGTGAGAGCTGTGGCCACATTCTCGTCAGTAAGTCAGGTTCATTCTCAGTGGGTGTTGGGCTCAACCGAGGTTTTCCTGATATTGTATGTTTTGTGAGAAAAAAAGAGTTAGTCGAGCTTTGAGTTGAGATTATTTTGTGACAGTACAGTCAGGTAGTTGTGTTGAAGCTGAGCTGCTGCTGTCAGCAGAATGACTGCACTGCATCCTCCCGTCCTCAGAAGTTTCTACTCCCAAGTCGAACTTGCCAAGTCTGAGCTAGCATGTATGTACGTACTTGGTATTGAGAAAGGCCCTATGTCAAATTGGCTTCAGTCACAGCCTAGTGCACTTCCTGGGGGCTTGGTTGCCACATGTTGCCACTTCTTGTATCCATCATTTCAAATTAAAAGCCCTCTAGCATTTCATACACAGTCCAGCCATATACTAGGTTTGTCCTCGTCTTGTTTCCAGTCAAAGGTTACAATAACTGTCAACTCTTCCTGTTGGTTAACCACATAGACTGGGAGAAACCAGAGACCAGCAACCACACCGTCCACTGATCTGTGAAAATGCCTCTTAGCTATACTGTTACACCCGCTGGAATTTACTCACAGTTAGATGGCAAAGGGCTTGTCTGCTTAGGTTACACAATACAGAGACACACACATACACAAACTGAGCACTCACCTTGCACACACACAGCAAATGATTTCTGTATCTTCCCCATTGGTATTTAATGAGTCTGTAGTCGATGTTCTGATGACGCTGGAAACTTATGGGCTGTTGTTTTGTCTACTTCTTCACGTTGTTTAGCACAAAATGACTTTTCCACTGATTATATCATTATATTCCCATCAGAGCAAATTGGCTCACCACTGTCTGGAGCTGAATAACTTCCCTAGCAGCCAAGCGTGAAGACAAACATACACACAGCACAAACAACTACACATGCACACACAAACTAAAAAAGAAGGGTGTTCAGACTGAAAAAAAGGACAACTCACAAGTGTAATGGAACAAAACTTAGAAAAAATAGAAAAATAGGACTTGTTAAACTCTGAATACTGCTGAGTGTTATGTTATATAATTTGATTTTAAGAGCACATGACACAAAAGGGAAACCTCAATGTGTTTTTTTGGAAGTGGAAAGACAAAAATAGCATTTACAGTATTATATTATTAACATCTGTGCATGTCCTTATCCACAGTTATTTCCATATGTTTTATTGTTTTGAGTGACTCACTCTCTCTCACCCATTCTCTCCATAGTGTGTAACTGTGATCTGGCACGATCGGGCTTCTTCCAGAAGAAGGGCGAGTACATCTGTACAGCAGACTATCAGCGTCTATATGGTACACGCTGCGACCGCTGCGACAGCTTCATCACAGGAGAGGTGGTCTCCGCTCTGGGACGCACTTACCACCCAAAGTGCTTTGTCTGCAGTGTCTGCAGGTACACATGCACACGCTCACAAACACAAACAGACTCCCAGTCTCCCATACACAAGGTTACAGTAGTACATATTATTGGGCTACATGACTATATATTCCATGAGGCAACCATCATGTGATTTCACTATACCGTTTATTCTGTGGTAGTTACCCTTCTATATCTTTGGCAAATACAGATGTGTTGACACAAATCAATGTGCAGAGCTTATTTTCTTGGTAATGTTGGACTTTTATGTGATTTCTTTAATGTAATAAAGTATCTTGATTTGTTAGGTATACTGCTTGCCACTGAATGGCACAGTTAGCATCAAAATCTGTCAAATCTGAACACACAGATATGATACACATATTTTTAGATTCAGTGTGAGTCACACTTTCTGAGGACATAATTATCTCTGATGTCCATCTGGAATAAATGTCCACAAATCATAGAAAAAATGTTCCTTATAATTCCAGAAATTGTCTGAGATTCATCATGTTTTTAAGTTCTCTTCAGTATCAAAGTAATCCAGTCATTGTTGTCTGTACATCCCTGGATGTATTGCAAATAAGAACTGCTAAAAGCTAATTCAGCATACTTTTGATGGTGTTAATTTGCCAAAATGTTAAAAAAAAAAATAGAGGCTAAAAATATGGGGCTCAACTTGTAGCCCACTCACTAAATCCATGGAGGCATTGTACTTCCTGTTAACCTCTGGCTTATGGGAGCTGTAGTTCCAAAAGTGTATAGTAAGACAAAAATAATAATAGGAATGTCCAAATCCATTAAGATTAATTTTGTTGCACTATCAGTATATTTCATTTTTAAATTCATGAAGACAACATGCTGTAAACACAACACTGACATATTATCACCCTATAAAGGTGCTAAAGCTGAACTTGTTAGCAAAACATTTGCCTATTTACATATTTAGTCTGTTACTCAAGTCCAATATTCACTTTTCTTTAAGCTATGTTTTGATCTCCACCAACTCGTACAAGAAGTATCTTGTTCTTTAGTTGCTCAACGCTCCACTGTATTCACCAGCTTTTTCTGTCTGCCATTTGGTGCTGGGCACATAGTGTGCATTGAATTTCTCAAGACTTCAAATTCTGCTACTAAGAGCGGTGGGAGTCAACCAAAACGGTAGTTTGGGCCGCAAAAGCAAAACAATTAGCTGAAAGACACTAAGTGCGTCAAAGAGTTGAGGGGGACTCCAGCTGGATGCAAATTCTCTGTATATTTGTAACTACATTTCACATTACACATAGTCATTTAGTCCAGTTTTAATATAAATATATTGATTAGTGCAGCTTTAATATGCTCGGTTAGCCAGTCTGGTTATTTTATCCATAAACAGTTTCTCATTAGATTTTCCAGAGAAAATGATCTATATTGATATTGCAATATAAAATCATATATGATTGAGGGTTTTACTCAAATTTCCCACTCCAAGTAGTAGACATTTACCCTGCTACTCAAGCTTAACAGTCCCTGTATTATAACTGTGTGCACACTGTACATATTCATCACTTCTTTATCTGTATCTGTTCTGTACTGTAATGAAGCACAGAAGTGATGATTCATTAGTGGAAGTAGCCTGTTTGAGAATAACAGAGAGGGCAGAGAACAGGACATTAATTGTGGAGCTAGAGAATAAGAAATGCATGACTGCTCTCTTTCTCTCTCTTTCTCTGCAGTGAGTCACTGTTTTCTGCCATGACTGGGCAGTCCTGCCTCAAATGATGCTGCTCACCAAATACTGTGTTTAATTCAAATATATAAATGAAAACACCTTGTTGCATCTTTTGGACTAAAAAAAACCGAAGGTGAAGTTCTTTATGGTCCGTTTAAAAGCTCATGATTCAGTATTACCTCAGCTGCTGAATGTCACCATAATTGGAAAAGCTCAAGCAGTCTGTCGTTTTGCTTAGTCGAGACACGTCTCCAAAAGAGAGCTGACCTGGTGTTTCACGCTGTTAGATTTAGTGAAAGTAGGCCATCTCTCCTCTGACCTCCATCAGTGCTCATGTTAAGCTCCTCCTGAGTGAACTAAGAGTCAGCATCCCTGTTGGCTCCTCTTTCTGTTTCACCATTTTCACTCTCCTCGTTGCTCTTTCTTCTCCTTCTCTTTCATGTTCCACTCTTAAAAAGTCCTTCTTCTGTGCATGTTTTGCATATATATGCATGGTATGTGGAAACACCCATCTCTCTGTTGCTCTCTTCCTCCTTCCCTCTCTGTTCTGATGTGTTATAGGTTTACATAAGAACGATCTATATTTACCTCCCTCCAGGAGGGTACTGTTGAGTTCGTCTGTTGTTGTGTATCTGCTTGACTTTGGCTGATAAACATGCGGTCATACCCAGCCGCCGAGGGCAAAAAAAACTGAACTGACACCAACCGGACAGAGACAGTTAGTGGAGCAGTCTTGTCTGTTTGTGTGTGTGTGTGTGTGTGTGTGTGTGTGTGTGTGTGTGTGTGTGTGTGTGTGTGTGTGTGTGTGTGTGTGTGTGTGTATGTGTGTGTTCAGCGTACGTGGAGTCAACTGGAAGAGACAGCGAGAAGCCGAAGGGTGAATCTTTTCTTTCCTGCTCCATCTGCCCTCTGTCACATTGCTCACAGTCTTTTCTTGTACCTCTTCTTTTTTTGTCATCTTCTCTCCCTCCTGTCTTTCCTCTCCACACCACCCTCCCACCTCCCCTTCCTCCTCATTATTACCGTCATCATCTTCCTGCTCTTAATCATCATCCACATCACATCGTCTCCCTCTATGTCTCCATCATCGTCTCTCTTCCTCTGTGTCATCATCGCCTCAGCTCTAATGAAGGCAGATAGCGAGTTTCACTTTTCCATGCTGATGCTTTCAAAAAAAAAAAAAAAAGACAGTGGTGATCAAAGCCAGAGGGCGTATATCTCTAAAGCCAGAAATAGCTGTACTTCTGTGGCCAGTTTTTTTTTTTTTTTCTTAAAAAAAAAAAGAAAAAACCTGCATTAAATATGTAAACAGAGTAAATTTTTAAAGCGCTGAGAAAGGCTGACAAGGCAGAGTGTCTTGAGAGCAACACACAGGTAAAGACAAGGTCAAACTCACGCAGACTAACGCACTCCTCTGCACCATCACCGCATTTTCTGAGCTTATGTTGGACTATAGGCTGTGAAAGCTATGGTCAGACACTTACTCCATGTAAGCCTGTCATGCTTGGAAGTAGATACAAACCTCGAAAACAGGCTTCATGTGTCTCTAGGTTTCTGTGTTAAGCTTTTTGCTCAGTATGGCTGAATTAAAATGGAAAAGTTCAGAAACAGATGGTTAACCTTGGGACCAACTGAAGGCTGAAATTAAAATTAAGCCTAAACGAATAATGCGCTTTATCAGTTTCCATTAACTTGCGTCCCCTTCAGTGTTTACTAGAGCCTTTGTTGAATAATTTGTGTGAAATGTCTCGACCATCGTCTCTATTTTATGTATGTCCTTCTTTGAATAATATCAAAGAGAACACTGCATGTGCCAGTTCCCTCTAAACACATATTCAGACAGAAACACTGATAGAATACACCCTCTCTGAAGCTCACAACCTCTAAAGCTGCCTTCACACATGCGTGCGTCTGTGTATCTCTAAGTGCGTACATGGATGTAGTGCACTCTTGTGTGCTGACTGCGAGCTCTGCTGGAGACTCTAGCCTCCCTCTGGGTCTTGGCTGCGGCTCCAGGCCTCGGCGGGGGAGTAAAAGGATTATTGCCGTCTATGTCTTTTAAACAGCCTTCCCTAAGCCTTTTAGCTCCCCATTCATTCTTGCATCCTCCCCAGTCATAAAGAAATCAATCCGTCGCTTCGAAAAGGAGAGGAAGGAGAGACAAAACAGTGAATCATGATATGGTCAATTTGATTTCATACAGTAGGAGCTGATTTGCTGTCATGTACTCTGCCTGTCTATGTGTGTGTGTTTACTTTTCTTAATCTTAAATAGTGGCACCAGCTGTGTAGGGAGGGAGCTAGGCAGAGCAAACTGGGCGGACAGACACAGAGAGAAAGAGGCAGTTAGGATCAGTATGCACTCCGCACAGTCTCCCTAATAAGTTTTCATTCTCACTGAGAGAGCTGGTTTTTCCTTTTTAGAAGCCTGTGGCAGCATCGCATTATCAGCTCTTTAATCACAGAGCAGCCAGGTGCTCCTGCAACAGTCAGCGTCCTATTAACCCGTCATCCCAACTGTTTGTGAATGTATTTTCAGGTTCATAGTGGATGTCAGACTGTATTTAGCGTGTGTCAGCAGGATTATGGCCTGTCTGTCACCCAATCATGTTTCTGCCAGCACCCATTTGTTATTTCTGTGTGCGCACTTGGATGTAATGTAAACACACAGAATCACTGCAGGCATTTTATCTTCTATTGTGTGCTGCTTTTCTAATTCCCTCTCGATTCTTTTTTTTTTCCCTCCTCAGTAAACCCTTCCCCATTGGAGACAGAGTGACGTTCAGTGGAAAGGACTGCGTGTGCCAGCAGTGCTCTCACACACTCGTCAAGTCAAATGAACCGATCAAGATCCATGGGCCCAGCCGTAAGTCCAGCATCCGCCTCGCTTTGTCCGTTCTGTTTAGGGCCACCAGGCGCAACAGCGCGCTGAGTCTAATGTGATGTGTCCATGAGGCCTATTTAGCTCATTTAGCTAATCTAGTATCTGTCAAATCAGTGGTCTGACCTGTCGTGCTGATCCGCCAGCTGAGAATTATGCAACGCAAACAGACACATCATTCAATCATTACCGTCACTAAACATGCAGAGAATAGAGGATGTTATGTATTCACTGCACATCTGTTCAATCATCTAGACCTCTTCTTATATATCTAGAGTATTCCTACTTTAGCAAATACACCTTTCACGTATACACTGTACTTCGTACAAGTAAATAATGAGCTATATATCTTGTGTGTTATTAGACAGTTATGTGTGGGAAGATTGCACAGCCCTCTCCCTCTACGGTAAAAGGCAAGAAAATGACAAATTATGATCACACAACAAAGCAATAGTGATTGATAGTGAATCATTTGTTAAGTGTGGCACGCAGACAACAGGCTGCTGCTCACTGGCTGTGCAGTAATAGCAGATGGTGGAGAGGCAGTGAATAACTGTCCTCCCCAGATTGCTTCATTCAGGAGAATAAAAACCAAACGACTCCCAAGGTGCATGTTCATCACTCTGTCTTATGAGGAGGCAGTCTGTAAGACGGGACTCAGAGTGCAGACACAAAATGTAATCCGCTGTCTTTTACAGCCTGTTCTTCTGTAATTTTTTGAAACGAGCATGATGTTTAAGAATGCTAATGTATGCTGTGTGTGCACAAGTTGTCAAGTACAAAAGGATTATTTAAGGAGAATGGAAAGTATTATCTGTGGAAAGTTTGCTTATTTATGTTTCAATGGCCAAATCTCCTGACAACATTTCTAACTTTAAAAAAAGTTGTAGTCCTAATCCTTGTTTGGGTGTCATTAAAGATGACTCTTATCTCATCTGAAATTAATATATCTGCAGATTAATGTCTAAATAACAATCTTACAAACTTGTATCAGACTTGGACTTGATATATTGTAATGATTTGCTGAATGTGTAAATCTGTACTGTATGACAACTAGACAACTGTATGACAATATAGGCTTATATATATCCTCATGAACTTTATATTTTGGACATGTATCATGTAAAACACACTGTCCTCAGTTAGAGTCTGGTTGGGGACCCTTGTTGTACCCCATCCCTCTCTGCAACCCAATCAAATCCATCATTTTGTAGGGTTTAAAGGGTCACTTACACATGAAGTTCAGTTTACTCATCATGAGAAGTAAAAACAGTTATATGATGTCTTCAGTCTCTTTGGAGGAGCTTTCTAAAGTTTGAGAGAAAAAAACCCTGAAGATCTCTTTTCCAATTTCAACTTAGAGACTAAAAATGTATCACAGAAAGCCTGCGTTATGGGCTGAGGGTGTGGAGTTTGAAGGATGTGGACAGGGAGGCTTTAATGAATGACATTACAAAATTGCATTATACGAAATGTAGGATCCAGGGTTTTTTGGGATGTCACTCATAGTAGGGGATAAAAGTCACGATATCTCAGCCTCTCATGCTTCAGTTGCGACCATCAATTTTTAATCCTTCTCCTTACAAGCCCCCTAACTTTATGAAAGTGCAAAATGAATGGTGGTGTGCACCCTTTTAAACAGCTGCTGCACTTTTTGAAAGTGCAGCAGCTGTTTTCCACCCTGTCTCATGTATTGTAAATTACCATGTAACCCTTACCTAACATTCTCATGTCACACGCTCTGTTGCATGATTTTTCAGATGATCTAACTGCAATTTCATCCAATGGCTAAAATGGGAAGTGTATCATGACTCAGTAGAAAATCAAGTGTGCACAGTAACAGTGAGATCCTGGCCCTATAGACTCAGCACTATCACCACCAAATGACAGCTAAGATGTATTTGGACTGCAGAAAACAGACTCAATACACTGCAGCTTTTTTACAGTTTATCTTGGCTGACAGGGCAGAGTGGAGTGGTCCCTTGTGACTGTGCGTGCTTCTCTCAGGGCCAGTAGACTGGGTTAGAAAAGGTTAAGCTAAGCCAAATGTCTTCCAAATGGAAACAAATGGAGCGCTGACCTTTTTTCAGCATTTTGACGCTCTGCAGCCATGCATCATTTGCAGCCTCTGCACTGTCCCGCTCCTTTCTGGCCCTGTTAGCGGTGGTCAATAACGCCTGCTGGGTGTCTTACTGAGGGATATGGAACATACAGTTACTTGTGTACTGTGTTTGCTTGTGTGTGTGACTGAGAGAAAAACAGAGAGAGATTCATACATGTCTCATGTGAGGGGGATTTTATCCAACTGTTTTAGCCCTGGGGCTATTTCAGTGATATTTGCTTCCTGCCTGTTTTCAATCATGTTGTAACAGTGCTTACTGTTGAGAGAACAAGGCTCACAACACAGCAATATCCCACATTAGCACGGCTATTGATTAAGGAGGTGGCTGCACAATAGCAGTAAAAGCACAGTAGGTGTTTATAACAACACATCCTCATAATTAAACAACACTATAGGTCTAAAATTCAGCAGGCAAAAAACAACCTATGGTTACGTTTATGCCATCTAGTGGCCATAATAATGCAATCCAGGACAACCTATGGGACCGTAATACGCCGCTTTCCAAAACCGTTACAAATGACTGTTAAAAAATAATTGTTTTATGGAGGCAACAAAATTAGCACCAGCCAAATGCTGCAAAGGTTATCTATTGAGTGGCTGGTAAAATTTGGGCATTCTCTAGCCATGGACAAAAAAGTTAATTTTGCACCCTGATTTTATGGTGTGACAATGCTGTGGTTAATGTCCGGTTAGGTTTAGGCACAAAAAATACTTGGTTAGGGTTAGAGAATGATCATGGTTTGGGTTAAAATGATCACTTGAAACATGGTTAGTACTTTCTTAAAGTTACGCAACCTTCGTCATTATGGCAACGGTAAACACCACAACGTTACCTTTTTTTTTTAAATGTCCTCGAATGACCATAGAAGTATAAAAGAAGTGAATATTGCTACAGTATCATCAGCCATTGGTATGTTGACTACTGTTTTGAAGCCTCAAGTTTTTAGCCTTCACCATCTTAGATTTTTGGAGCCAGAAGGGCCATATTTGACATTCAACATGACTTTTTTAGGCAACCAAAATGTCACAATTAGCTTTCATTTACTGAGAGCATACTGTGAAATAGCAACAGCTCTTAAAGGGCTACTACTATACTTATAGAATCTGGGGTTATGATACGTGACCAACATTGTCGCTGTGGTAGCGACTTGTCAATCACAAGGTAACCACGCCCTAAAGCATACGCTGCTTTATCATCAATTTTACTCTAAATGGGGCCATAATTTACAAAATGAACATCATGCTGTATTAAAGAAGACTTGAAACTAGCGATTGAGACCATAAACTCATTAGGAAAGTGTTTACTGAGGTAATAAATCAAGTGAGAAGTAGTGAGAAGATTTTTTTCATAGATTTCTATACAATCTGACTTATTTTTGGAGCCAGTGGAGTCCCCCCCCCCTGCTTGCCATTAGAGAGAAAGCAGGTTTAAGGCACTTCTGCATTGGTCTGCATTTTCAGACCTGGAGCTAGCAGCCTGGTCCTGACTTGCAAAAAAAAAACATGACACTTGTGGTTGGAAGCCGGAGGCGAACATTGGTCTCTTGCAGCAAAGTCTACTTTCTGCCATCTGACATCCACTCAACTCGCCTCCTCCTAATAAGGCAAAATCATCTTATCAAGTCACCTTATATCGACGTCACCTGAACTGCCTCGCTTCCCCGGGTTATAATTACTACGGCAGCTAGATGGCATAAACGTAACTATGGGTCATTTTTGCTGGCCTGAATTTTAGACCTACGGAATACTGTCAGTTTAAAGATGTACAATTATACCTTGGCTAACTTTGTGCTCTCTCCCTCTACTCCTGTAATTGCTCTTTTTCTTTCTGCATGCTTACCTCTCTCTCTCCTTTGCCATTTTTTTTTTTTAATCTTGCTCTTTCTCTGTCTGATGCGCTCTTTTTCTCCAGACTGTGCTGGATGTCGGGCTGAGATCAAGCAGGGTCAGTCTCTCCTGGCGTTGGAGAAACAGTGGCACGTCAGCTGCTTCAGATGTCGGACCTGCAATATGGTCCTCACCGGAGAGTACATCAGCAAGTGAGTGTGAAAAGAGAAAAAAAACATTTGAAGCCATTTGATTCTCATGTCTCACTCAGAAAAGACAAACAAATTGAAAACATGTCCTGCTGTGTTTGCTTTTGATGAAACAAACCACTCTTTTTCCATATCCAGTTTCTCTTTAGAGAGGCTAAACTGTGCATTTGATACACTACAGTAGCTTCTTTTATATTTTCTATGTTGCAGGGATGGAGTGCCGTACTGTGAGGCAGATTACCACGCACAGTACGGGGTGAAATGTGAGACCTGCAGCAGATACATCAGTGGAAGAGTTCTGGAGGTGAGAATGGGACTGCAAAGAATCAGAATCAGAATCTATTTTATTAACCATGTATACAGCATACAAAGAATGTGTCTTGGCGTTTGCTCGCAACATCGAAATGAAATGTATCAAATATATGAAGGTGACAATGAGACAATCCTAACAAAGGTTACACTCTGCTGAATTTTACAGCAATACAGACCTTCTCAAATGGGAGTTGACTGTGGTAACTGAGTGTAATCAGCGTTATCAGAATTGAGCAGTTGCATTTTATCCTCGTCTCTGTTTAAGCCCCACTGTGCTAAGGGAGTGAGCGACTTAAGATTGGAGGGTGATAAAAACAAAACCAAAACAAATTCAGCTGCCGTGTGTCAGCCGCCCGGTCGAACATTGGTGCATATCCACTTTTTCCGCTGTTTTCCTCTAGAAGCACAGTTTAGCAGAACATAAGCCCACCTGAACAAAAAGCAAGATTGAATTATAACAACCTGTAAGCAGTCAAGAGGAAAAGGGAGTTATAAAAAGATCAGTGTGAGGAGTGAAGGGGAGAAATGGAGGGAGGAACGACGCAGAAAGCCGAGGCAATTTTAAAAAGAGATGGATGAAGGAGTCAGCGGTGGAGAGAGGAGTAGAGAGGGAAGGAGCTGAGGCGAACGGAGGAAGATGGATTTAAGTAGAAGTGAAGGGAAAATAATGAGGGGAGTATAGGGTTGAAAATAATGGAAGTGATAAAGTGCAGATGCTAATTAAATGTTTTGGAAGAGTCTCCGGAGGGCGTCTTTTGTCTTTTGGGACCTGGGGAAAGGGAGTGGACGTAGTAAAATTTTGTCACACACACACACACACACACACTCAGGGCCTTGTTGTCCCTGTGCTCATTTGCTTGTCAGAAAGGCTGGTGTAAAGTGCTTTGTTCCTGACTGTCAGTCTCTCTGGGCTATTTATAGACATGGGGACATGTCAGCCTTTATCTGTGAGTCCCCCCTCTCTCTCTCTCTCTCTCTCTCTCTTTTTTCTCTATGTCTCTCTCTCTCGCTCTCTTAACATGTGTGTGTGTGTCTCTTCTGTCAGATTTTGATATCATAATGGTTCACTTCTTTAAGATGTAGCGCGCAACTGATTTACAAGAAGTCTGATCCAGAACACTAACACGCCAAAAATACAGTAGAAATGTAAGACAAGAATATTATATTAACTCTATCTGGGCCCTTTCACAGATACTAATAAGTCCTCCATTTATCTGTTTTAAAGTAAAGTATAGTTTTATTCTAAAATTGGTGAAGTTTCTTTCATTGAAAATATAATGTATCTAAATGTAATCCGTCTCTGTTTGTGTCTATGTCGATCATTAGGCTTGTTCGAGTGCTCCACAGCAGCACAGAGCTCCTCTTCTGTCCGACTTTCCAGAGACAAACATTGTTAGTGTAATGAGTAGTTTAGAAAAGATGGAGACAGGGAGAAATAAGGAGAGGAAATGAAAGTCATAGGAGCACAAAACTTCCCTTTATTTAGTTTCACTTATTTCCTTTCCCTTCCTCCCTCGGTATCTCTGTTCGCCAATAAATATAGCATCCTATTAATGCCATGAAGAGAATGGGGGCCTCATTAGAAACAGTAACAGCAGTTGCTGTACTGATACCATATGACCACAGACGGTAAACGCTCTGCTGCTTGGAAAGCACGAGATGGAAATGCTGGCGTGCAGCATCCTCTTCTGGCTTTCCTTTCAAAGAAACATGAGACAGACTGTGAGAGCAGGGATTGGTTAAAATGCAGCTTAGATACAATTAAGAACTATACATTTGCAGTTCTTGGAGAGAGTACATTCATTTCCTGCAGATCACATATCAGTTTATTAAAAAGCCGGAAAAGCCTCTGCTGTTCCGTTTGTTTATACATGTTTACATTAAATGACTCACCTAACACACACAAAACACACATTCTGGGTGTGTTCAGATGAAACAGTTCAGGTCTCCTTGACACACGCCACATGTCAGCAGTGCTTCTATAAATAGAAATTCTCTAATGGTGTGTCAGGAAGGCAGAGGTGACGGGACAGGGCCACGCCTCAGCTGTCAGCCCTGCGGAGATACATGTGAGAAACATCAGGACCGTGAACTGGACTGGATGAACAGATGAACCCGGCACAATGACATCATACTTCATCATTTCACGTGTCCATTTTCACCTGCGCAACATGAGTTCGGATGTGTTCCCTCGGGGTATTCAGGATGTCCAAGGACATGTATCGCACTCTTGTGTCCTTCACTTCCACAGCCACCTACTTCCCTCTTTCTCTCTGTAGCGCACACATACACACACACACACACACACACACACTCCAACACATTTCTTCATGTGACTGACCTACAGGGATCTTTTGCTCTAATTAAGGCATGGAGGAGAATGGGTGGTGGCTATCATGTCATTGCTGCATGCTGATGAAACAACTACAGGCTATGCTATGATGTCTCAATACATTATGAGGCCATTTGGGGTCAGGTGATATACAGTAGAAAACATATGGAGACAATGACCTGCTCAAGATGGGCCCCCAAATCGTAGATTAGCCCCTACTCTGTGAAACTGTTTATGATGGTAATTTATGTTCCCTCACACCTCTCCTCTTCTCTCCTCTCCTCTCCTCTCCTCTCCTCTCCTCAGGCGGGAGGGAAACACTACCATCCGACCTGCGCTCGCTGCGCCCGCTGTAACTTGATGTTCAAAGAGGGAGAGGAAATGTACCTGACAGGTGAAACTTGATGCCAACGGATACACACACATACACCTGCACACACACACAAATAGCTTACACTGGCTCATGTAGACGAATGCATGGTATATAGGAACACCCAGCACCAATCTGTCTTCTCTCCTTCTCTCGCTGTTCTTCAGGGTGTGAGGTGTGGCACCCATTATGCAAGCAGGCAGCGAGGGCAGAGAGGAGACTTAGGGTGAGATAGAATTTGAAATGACAAAGTTAAAATAAAATGAAAACTGCAATTTCCTCACGGTGTGCTCTCTCCGCTCTCTACTTTTCTTTGTGTGTCGGTACCTCACAGCACAGACGCCTGTCAGAGACCTCCATCTCTCCTCCAGGCTCCTCCATTGGCTCTCCCAGTAGGGTTATATGTGTAAGTAACCTCTGACTTTGCAGCAGCTTTTAGCTGCTATTGCACTAACCCTAAAATTGCAACACCAAAAACACAAGCACCAAACATAGTCTTGAATAGTTAAGCACCAACCTGAGAGGCTGCTCACTCCCTTGGCCTGTTCACTCCTTGTGTCCTTACCTCTGTCGTCATTAATGATGTGTCAGGATTAAGAAGGAAGTAAGAAAGAAACAACTTTGTAAACACTTGTTCTTTCTTTCATCCCATGTTTCCTCATCAAGAAATCAAGATTAACACAGTATTTGTATGTTATACTGTATTTGTGATGACAATCTTCAGGCAGCAGTGCTCAGCAAGCATTAATTTGGTGATTTGTAGTTCAAAAGCCTGAATGTCTAGGTTAAAATTGGGCTAAATTTGCTTGAAAGGGGATTTTTTTAAACTTTAGGTTGCATACAGCTGCAATATTCCAATGGCTATATTTCACCTTGAAGAATGTTCCAACTACACTGTGAAATACAGTCACTGACATGCTGTCAAAACATGTAAAAAATGTAACTTTGTGGATGCTGTCAACTGTTTTCATAGGGACTATTTCTTTGATAGACAGTAGTTCCAATGAAAATTGTTTACAGTGGGGTACAAATGTGGGTTATCCACAGTAACTTGGACATTTTTCTGGGAAAAAAACACATTTTTCAAATCTGTAAGCACCACAAACAAATTTCTATTCACTTTCATTGTGTGTTGAGTTGCAGAAGAAATCTCAGAGACAGATATGTCAAAACCTGGACAGATATAACCAAAACTATCTGCATGAGTAGATACCCCCAGTGGTAAATGAGAAAATTTGTGATCCAATCATTTTTCATCTCTAGATGTCCTGCAAAACAACAAATCAATGCCTTCCAGTTGACCATATTGGTCAGAAAAAAAATATATAAAAAACTGGAAACTAGTTAACATCTCAGGTTAATGTGAAGGCTTTCACTCAGCCTCCTGCAGAGTTGGACCAGTTCCATTTGAAAAAACGAGACTTCAGCCAGAAATGAAACAGTGTCCAACTGTGCTGCTTGGCAGACTGCTGAGTGTTGCTGCTTGTTGGCAGTATTAGCATGTCAAGGGTTGTCTGCATGCAAGCAGGAGTCACTGCTCTCTGCTCAGCCCTGCCCTACTCTGCTCTCATCTCATAATCAATGACCTTTCTGTTTAAGGTGATGGATGAGGGAGAAATGCTGTGTAAGCACGCTTGTCGTCCATACTGTCTCCTCTCCCTCACTCTCTCTCTAGTTCTCTTTGCTTCCTCTGCTCGCTTTCTCACACATGCTGAGCTCCTGAAGGTCAACAACTTACATTGCTGTCAGGTTTTTGCAGCGCACATGTGTACTTTTGATGAGCGCACACACACGTACACACACACACGTATACTACGTGCTACATCAGCTCTTTCGGCGCTTCGTTCCTCTCACCGCCCGCTGCACGTTCTGCTCGCTGTCACTGGTGGAGTTTCCATTCTACTTTGTTACTGTGCATTGTCCATGTGGTTGATGTTGGGTCTTGTTGCTGTTGTCTCTGTGTTTGGTGGGTGTATGTGTGTGTGTGTGTCCTCTCTCCAGGCCAGAGTGGAGAATGAGATCCTAGATTATAAGGATCTAGCTGCCCTGCCAAAGGTCAAGGCCATATATGAGGTCCAACAGCCAGACCTCATATCCTCCTCATACCAGCCCTTCCACAGATACAACTTTGATGACAGGCTAGACACTTACAGCTATGGGGAGGTACTACTGCTACACACTCCAGGCCAAACTAAGCACTGGTCTCATTATTGGTCTGTTTTTGGGAGAAACCGTTTTTTTAGTTTTCGGATGGTACATTGCTGTAAATAACACCTGACATTTGAACTTATCTGATAAGAAGTTGTGTGTCTTTATCAGATATAAGTCATATGGTATTTGATGGGCTCTTTATTTTCAATTTTTTAGACTTTTTTAGACTAAACTCTCATAAAAAAAACAATAAAACAAAAATCTGGTCAAAAATGGGATATAGAAACTTACATACTCTGGTGCATAATTAGGAACTCATTTGCATTTTCTTACCATTTTTATAACCAGAAGCATTTACTGAGCTGTCAACATCATTAGAGGACATTGTTTGCTGTAAACAGCAGTGAACTTCGTCCTTATACTGTACTGTATTGTATGTGCAGGGACATAAAATCAGCCAATCTTGTATATGTATATTAAAAATTTTGGGTATTTTTCAGTAAAATGTGTTAACAATTGAAAATGATGAGCCTTAAGTATGTATGACTATGTTGTAGTATTTGTTTGAAGTTCCAGACCGGTGGATTTTACTGCATGCATTCAGGAAATTCACATTATTTTGTGTACAAATACTCCATACTTAAAGGAATAGGTCAACATTTTGGAAAGTACACTTGTTCACTTTCGTGTCAATAGATCGATACCACTCTCCTGTGTCTACGCCAAAAGATTGGTAGTGTAAAGCAACAGCTAGCCTGTCTCTGTCCAAAGTAAGAAAAAAAATCTGCTTACCTGCACTGTTAAAGCTCACTAATGGACGTGCCTGTCGAAAAAAGTCCTAGCCCGCAACTCCCTATAAAACCACAGCTTGATGATTTTACATTACAGTTTGTGTATGTTAATCAGAGAACTTTAACCAAAATGTCAAACTATTCCTTTAATTAACTTTAAAATGATTATAAGTCATTACTTTGTCCCATGCAACAAACCTCACTAATCATCCATCCAATGTAGGATAAAACAGAGCATAGATCAAATGTAAAAAGACAATCTGGTCTTTCCTTGTGGTCCTGTAAATACATGATATACTGTATAACATATTATTTTATCTTACACCACTGTGCTCCAGTATAAATAACAGCTCTTCTCTCTCCACTGATTCTCCAGTCACTTGGGACACTCTCTCCCTATTCTCAGGTAAGAACGCTTCCTCTTAGCGTAAGTAGCAGCTCACTTAAAACAAGTTTAAACAAGTGTGATGTTGTCATTTCGACCTGTCATGAAGCTGTTTGTCTCCTCTTCGCCCCCCTGCTCCTCTCTCACTTCTTCCGCTTCTCCTTTATCTCTCTAGGACTACGACAGCCTGGATGTGAAGCAGAGGCGATGCTCCAGTCCAGGTTATATTGACTCCCCAACATACGGTCGTCAAGGCATGTCACCCATCATGCCTCGCTCTCCGCAGCACTATGGCTACCCTGGTGAGTCATATGGCATTCATTCCTGGTTGTCTGCTCATATTAGTCAATTGGGGGGAAAAAATTAAGTCAGTCATGTTGCGCTTAATGTCAAATGAACATAAACTAAAGAGTTTGTGGAGTTTCCGGGCCCAAGAATGTTTTAATTTTGTAGATTCTAGTCAAGTGAAGTACAGAAAAGTTGGACATTTTACAAATAAATATGCTTTTTCTCTGGCAGAGAGTGAGATGAGAGGATCGATACACCTCTCCACATGAGAGCGTATCGATCTTCTCCATCTAACTCTCAGCGAGGAAGCAAATAAGTGTATTTCCCAAAATATCGAACTGTTCCTTTAAGAGAGATCAAATTGCTTGTCATCTCCATCTGTTTTTCATCGCCGCTATTATACTGGCAACAAATATGCCCTCATTTAATATCAGCGGTGACAAAAGATTAACAGATTCACCACCTCAGGGCAGAATGTCTTTCACTTCACTTCTAAATACTTGTTTGGCTACCACACATGTTGCTGTTGCTCTTTGGCTGTCATTTCATTTAACTCTTACACATGTGCATTGACACTGTAAATACTGTCATAAGAAGCCTGTTACTACTGCTTTGTCACTACACAAGTGGAAAAGTTAATGTCAATATCACTTTGTAATTTGAGTGAATGTTTGGGGCTCTTGGGATTTCATCTGTGTGGATGAGACTTGTGTTTAGACTTTCCTTCATGCTCATGTTTCCTTTGCTGTGATTGGCTGTGGCTGGCTGCAGGCTCTGAGAGTGGCAGGAGCTCACCTTATTACGGCCAAGAGGGGCGGTCAAGCACACCCACCACAAACCAGCCCCCTAAACATTTTCATGTACCAGGTAGGACTACTCATTGCACCGCTCAGAATCTCATAGATTAACTCCGGAGAAGGGGGTGGGGGGATTTCATCAGCCATAATTCACTAATACAAATCATTCAGCAAGGTTATTTTAAGTTCCGTGGGAATGAGGGGTTGTGAAAATGTGGCTAAGTCATATTTTTATACCGCACATAATTGCTCTGGCATATTCTTCCCCTCATACTGCACCTTTATCTTCCTTTATTGCCATCCCTCCTACCTCCTCCTTCCTCCCATTCCATCATCCCAATAGAAACTCACATCCTCTAGCCTCTCCTCCTTTCACTCCTCCACGTTTCACCTGTCCATCTCCTCTTTCTCTCCTCAGCTACAGGGGACCCCAACATCTACAGGAAGGCTCCCATCTATACGAGAACGGGTACAGTGCAGTTAGCCCCGCCTTAGCCTGCCTGTCCTCCTGTCAGTTTAGTCGTGCTGTGTTTGAGTACCCGATATAGACGTGTTTACTGACCTATTGATGTTTTTTTCAGCAGCCCCTCGTGATTTAGTATTGATTCGTATTGATGTTCCAGTTATTATTTAAACTGAAGCCATCACAAACAAAAACAGATAAATGGAAAGGACCGATACTGTGCTAGAGAAAGCACGAAGGAAATAGAGTTTGACTTGTGCAACTTGTTTCAAATTTGAAGATAATCAATCAGAACCATGTTCAGTGTGCATGCAACAAGCTTACTAAGCGCAGGCCTGCTTCTTCGTGCGGTTCCCGCAGCACGACAGGTTACTGTCTGCAAATAGGGTTTGAGCAGGCCATGAATGAAGTGAAGGTTGCTCAGGCGTGACAAGTGTTGAGTACATGGGACTCTGAGGACACACAACTCACTAGAATAGACCAGAACAATGGAACAAAGCACAATGGCAAACTGAATTATGACTGGAATTTATATTTGCTGTGGAGACTTCTTTTTTATTTCTCAGCCTGGACTTGTTAGCCAGCTGTCAGTGTATGATTTAAGGAGATGAGATGCTACTCGGGTTGTTTTCAAGCAATAGGCTGCTGTTGTGTTCACTTTTGCAGAAAACAGAGGGAGTATGTGAGAGGGCAGTCTGATTTCTTAATTGTGTGGATTTATGTTGTCGCTCAGTCAAATAGCACAGCGATGTGGTCAGCACAAGATGTTATTTTTGCCTTTTTTACAAGTAATTAAACTTAAATGCACTTCAGCCATCTGGGTAGCGTGCTTCAGTATAAACATCCAGAAGAAAAAGATTCACCACCCCCACGTCACATGACATTAGTAAAAGGCTTTTAACTCTCTGAAGAAGATAGTTTATCTGTCTTGTTGTCCTGCATGTTCCTCTGTTCTGTTTGTGTTGTTATTTGTGGGCTAGTTAGTGAACTGTGCCGACCTGTGAATAGACATTTTCACCCTTCTATAGTATGTTTCTCAACTACAATTAGTACATCACTGGCCGTAACGACAGGTTTTTGCATATGACGAATTCAGCATCTACTGTCAATGACAAGTTTGAAAACCCTTCAGCTTGCATTGTTAGAACACTGACATTCAGTACACACTTCAACATCAGTCACATTGATCCTTCTGGTACTTAATGTCTTCCTAAACAGCTATTGATTATTATTTTCTCTTATTTCAGCACTAAACACGATTGATGTGAATCCAAAGCCACAACAGACACGTGTGAAGTCGTGTTGGCCTTTTATGTACTATTCAGCTAACAAGTTTGCTACCTGTATAGACTAGAGGCTGTACAATATTAAACCCCTGTCTTTTGGCTTTGTCCTTGCGCTCTGTATGGGTAGCAAAGCTCTCACATTGTCACATATCCCATGGGGACGCTCCAATAATCTTTCCCTTTTCTTTTCACCTCTTTTTTTTTATTGCATCCAATCACTTTTTTTCACACCCCTCCACAATTCTGCTCCACTTTACCCGGTGACCTTGCCACTGTAAGTACCTCCCTCCTCTCGCTGTTTCGTTCTCTGTCGGTAGATAGATATTGTATGTATGTCTGTTTGTGTGTACAGTATGTGTCTCTTTTCTTGTGTTGGTCATCCCATTTCAACACTGTACAACTGTACTGTACTTCCCTTGACAGAAGTCTCAATCAGCTGTCACTATGAACGTGTGTGTACATGTGTATAGGAATACAGTGGATCATGGATCGGGGCAGGCGTGGCTAATGGCTAACAGAGTGAAGAGCGATCTATCTGACATTACACTGCATGTCACCCCATTGACTTCCATTGACTGTGCTTTAGTGCAGAGTGACATCAATATCATCGCCTTGCACCACTCATGAAATGACTGCGTGCCTCAGGCTGAGCAGTAACTGAACTCATTTTAATGCTGGTTATTTTCATGCTATTGGCTGAAATATTGATCTCCTCTGACAGGAATAGTGGGAGGATGACTGTGGATATGTGGCGTAAATGTACTCCTCTTGCTGTACATCATGAACACATTTTTCTCCTGAGCGGTGCACTGTCTTAAAGGAATAGTTTGGCATTTAGGGAAATATGCTTATTTTTTTCATTGAGAGATCGATGAGAAGACTGTTTTTTACCACTTTTATATTGTATCTGTCTGTTAAGCTGGAGCCAGGACACAGTTAGCTTAGATTAGCATGAAGCCTGTAAGCAAGGGGAAACACCTAGCCTGGCTCTGTCCAAAGTTTTAAAAAAAATCAATTAAAGCTCACTAGTAAACACAGTGACTCTTGGTGGTGTCTTGTCATTACTGTGATGTTGCCAGGTAGCAAGCAGAAAATACAGGAAGTGCTCCTAGCCAAGGAATAGTGTGGCATAAACTACAATTTGATGTTTTTAGGAGATATAATATGTTGAATAGTGACACACAGATATGAGAGTAGTATCAATCTTCTCATCTAACTCTGGGCAAGAAAGTGAATAAATATATTTCCCAAAATGTCATACTGTCCCTTTAAAAGAATTACCGGTTACGTTGGTTCTGTCTGCTTCCCTTTTCTCTCCTGACTCAATCCATTCCTTCACAGACAATCATTTGGACTCAGCCACTAAAAGCAGGACCAGCGAGGACATCCTCAGATCCTCCAGACTGTCCACCTACTCTCCTGAGCCATACACCCAGTCAGAGTCTGACTACTACCCGTACACCAGCTCCCCCAAGGGTAGGAAAGACTTATTTCACCAATTTTGAGCAGCATGCTGCATTGGAAGTTGCATTTTTTTTCATTTTCCACCGGGCCAAATGCATAGGAGTACAGTTCATTTTGTAACTCTGTGTTGTCATATTTATTCACTCTTCCACTCTGTTACTGGGTTCCACTCTGAGCTCTATATTCACACGAGGGAATCTCTTTTATCTCTTTCCCCTCTCAGCCTATCGGGTGCCGAGAAGACGGTTCTCGACAGGAGGAGATGAAGAGAGTTGGAGTCACAGTCTTCAAAGAGTAAGAGCTTCATTATTCTCTATCTCCTTTTCTTCAACATCGGGTACCAGTCCCCCCCTACCCCCACCCCCCACCCCCCTTACCTCAGAAACACCCATAAATAATGCACTTTTTATGGTATGGCGCCTAAACTATCCTCCATTTCTATATTTGCTTCTCTCACCATCTTGCATTCACTGTACAATAAATTAGCAGTTTTCCCTAATGTCTCTTTCTTCATTCTTCCCCTATTCTGCCCGTTCCCTCACTCCCTGTGCCTCTCTCAGATTGGGAGTGGCATCGGGAGGATGATCCTAAAGGAGGAGATGAAAGCCAGATCTGGTTCCTATGACAACGACCCCTGGGGCAGTGCGAGGAATTCTCGTAGTGGGAGCAAGGAAACACTCAATACTACAGGCTACGGCACCACGGCGTACAACAACACTGTCAACGGATGTAAGGATCCACCCTGCCCCCCACGCATCTCCCCCCTTTGTCTCTTGTACTTTGTGTTTCTGCAAGTTTACGCACCTCTGACTGTATATCTGTCCCAGTAACTGTGCAGCCATGTCTGTGTCCCTCCCATTGTGTGTGTATATGTCACCACAAGAGCTTATTATGAGTTTCAATATCTGCTGTTATCAAGGTTTGGGGCGAGGGCAGTGAGGTTGCGGATGCAGGTCAGGGAGGAGGTCATGGCTGCTGCAGGGGGTGGGCGGTTTATAAGATGGAAAGATGTTGAGAGGGGAGAACAGCTGCTGTCAAACCTGTTGTAGACCAGCAGCAGCAGCAGCAGCACATGTGGCCTGTCATTGTTTTGGGGATATCTGATCACACACTGATCTGAATGTTTCAAGCTACCGAAAACAGAATGTTCAACCACGTGTGCAGATGTTCGAGATGTGATGAAGGAGGAATGGAGGGGCCTAAAGCTACCAGACTTGTTTCTGTTTATTAGGCCAAGCTTCACTGATCATGCAGCATACTGAGACTGTTATTTTAGCCCCTGAAATTCAGACACCAGCCTCCTTGCTTCATCTCTTTGCTCCCTTTTTAGGTGCTTCTTTTCACTTCCTTGCTCCATCTATTTTGTCATCTCCCTCATCGCTTCGCACGCTTTTTCCTCCTCCTCGGTCTCCCGATATCGCTCTCTATATTCTACTCTGTTAACTCTGTCTATCCATCCATCTATCTGTGTATCTATCTCACTCTCGCGCTCTCACAGCTGGTGTCCCATATCCTGGTTTATTTATGAGCAGTAAGATCTCTCATTAAAGCTGTTTCTCAGATGGGAGGGGACACAACTGAATAGCACTCCGTTGGCTACACTTGAAAGGCAACAAAGGCTTGTAACCGTACAAGCTGTGTTGTGATGGTAGATGGTGAAGCGTGCAATGTGTCTCTTTCTGCTTTTGTGTTTGTATGTTGTTTTTTTATTATGATTCCTCTCCTCCTTCCCTAAACCAGTCTTGCCTGGCCTCTTTCTGCCTTCCTGCACCTTTGATGTTTTGTGTTCTTCGCTTCATGGGTACCCAGTGCACTCCTTTTCTTGTTTCTTTCTCAATCCTTCCTCTAACTAGACAGATGCCTGTCAAATATCTATAATAATATTCCTTGAATATGTTTTGAGGAATTTCGAGGAGGGCAGGTTAAAACATCCTGTAATATTTGTTTGGTTTTTTTGCAATTAGAAGGTGTCATGTAACTCTATGATCTTTTTTTTCTTTAACAGCTCCTCGATCTCAGTACAGCACTGATAGCGGTGAGTTCATCATCATTTCATTAATATCCTGAAATGCCAGCACATACTGTAGATCACCTCAATTCACTGGTCGGCAAGTTTCTAGTTCGATGAAATACTCGCTGTTTTAAAATGAAGTTTTTGAGTGGAGACTGTGATTTGTTCTCAAATGTATTTGTGCTGAATTCAAAAACCCAACACCCACAAGGCTCCAGTTTTATATAGTGGGCACATCTGGAATTTCAGAAACATCTTGTTAGTGGTTAGCGCCATCTTCTGGCACTGACTTGGCACTGATATATGATTTCAATGGGCCAACATGTGCATGTGCAACTGTTTGAAAATAATTGGAAATTTATTGTTGGCTTGACTATATTAACAGTTTAATACTGTTTTCTGTATTTTAGATTTTGTTTGTAAGTCAGCTTCGCTACCAGGATATGGACGCAACGGCATCCAGAGGGTGAGACATGGCATGATTAGATGTTAATTTATCATACATGTCTGGGGCTTTTGATGGATCTGTTTTATTAGGCAGTTGAATAATGTCCTTCTGTTATTACTCTTTATGTTTACATATGTATAAGCAATATTTTAGTCTAAAGTATGCCTCTTTCTATTCTTGTTTAACTCATTGTCCCTCTTTGCACCTGCAGCCTCAGAGTGCAGACTGCTACCAGTACCAGTATGACAGTGAGGTCAACTGGGGAAGCAGAGGTAATTTAATATGAATTTAAAACATGTTCTTCACATTAATGTAAGTTATTAATCTTTCTCTGTTGTACTGACTTAATTCTCTTTCTCTTTACTCCCAGCAGAATACAAGGTAAGGTTTTAACAGAATATCTTAAATAATTCATTCCATGTAAGTTAGCCTACATGTAGCGTAACCCCAGTGTTATTTTTAGGAAATCTCTGAAGTGAGATAAAGCATGACTTCCTCTCTATTCCCTGCAGATTTACCCCTATGAAGCACTTATTGTCACCACCAGGGGGCGCAACAGGCTGCCCAAAGACGTAGACAGAGCCAGACTAGAGGTAAATTATGAATGTGTCACTTAACTGTGGTGGGAGGAAGTCGTCCTTGGTCGAAGTGTAAATAATGGTGAAGTGGAGGTATATGAAGTTGGTATGATCTGTTAACAGTGTGTCTTCTCTTTGTCCCTGTGTCTCCCAGCGTCACCTGTCCCCAGAGGAGTTCGTCCAGGTGTTTGGCATGACCATAGAGGATTTTGACCGGCTGGCTCTGTGGAAGAGGAACGAGCTAAAGAAACAGGCCCGTCTCTTTTAATAATGTACTGACGTCTGTTGAATACTGCCATAAGTACAGCAAGAGACTCGACTAACTGTAGGGAGGAAAGAAAGACATAGGAAGACTTCTACTCAGTTTCACTGCCATGGCTGAGAACCTGTTCTAGATCTCCTCACATGACGAACCAAATTCTGGTCACACCAGCGTGGACCTCTGGGATACAGAGGGAAGGCCACAGAGACATTATGCACAGACAGACTGATAAACTGTTACATGGTTGCCAGTGCAGCTGTGTCTGTGTGATGGAGTGGTGTGTAAGCAATAGGCGCGGATGCCATGTACAGTAGTGTTGTGCTTTTCTTAAGCCTGAAGGATGGGTGAAGGCATGACTGTGCCCCTATAAGGCCACATGAGGGGATGTATGTGACCAGAGCCGCAGTACTAAAACACAATGAGGAGAATTTTGGCTTTGCCTTATTTGTTATGCTCTCTTAGTTATGAGTGTGCAGCACCAGCAATCTGAATGAGTAGAATGTAGTTACAGTATATCATTTATGACACTTTACCAGTGTGAATGATTAGATGACAAAAATGAATGAGTGAGAACACATTTTGCTTTGGTTCATAAGGATGCATTTTGTTTACCCATTCCCCTGTTTTTGCTCTCTCACACTAAATACTGTGTTCTCTCTGGTTTACATTGATTGATATAGAAACAAACAAGAAGCAATGGGAAGTGGACAAAATTTTTACAATTGTATGTGTGAACTGCATTGATTTATTTGAACATGAAAACCAAAGTGAGAATGCAAATATACAGATTAGCAGATCACTTCCATGTAATGTTCTGGTTACATAGTTAAAGGCCACCAATAGATACAGTCACTGTGCAGCTGTAAGGTAACCTATAAGAATGTGCAATCCAGTAGATTTAATAGATAAAAGAAAACACCAATTCAGTCCTCTTGTTCATTTTCCAGCTCATTGCAATAGGATGGTGACTAAATGTTTTAGAAGACAGTAGTCACCCATACATGTACATTCATTATTATTTATATTCTTTTAGAATGATAATCCAATAATTTTGTAGCTACAGAGATTATAATCACTCACAATGAAATGTTCTGCAAGGTATTTAACACACTGACAAAGATCCAGGGTTGTTGAAGACTTTCCTTTGAATACTGTTATTTTTGATTTTGTCACTAAAAATTAAACTTAAAAACAAATTCTGCCTCCTTTGTTCTTATTTATAGTTGAGAGACATCACCACACGTAATATATACTGCATATTGGTAAATAGGCTTATTCGTTTTCTTGCTGAGTAGACCTTTTTCATGGCAGACATTTAGACTTTTCAAAGCAGCAAAAGCACAAGTGGAATTAATATCATTAATGATGGCTGTATTGCATTTAGGTGAGCCAAATTTGTAATTTAAAAAATGTAATTTAGGATCTTATGTACACAATAGTAAGCATGTAAAAAGTATTAGAAATTAGTTTCAATCCACATTCGAATTATTGTCATTTAAGTTTTTGTAAACTTTCCTGACACTGGGTTTGGGCATGCTTCAATATTTATTATGAAAATTACGCAATAAATTCCATGAACCAATCATAAATGACATGATGTGCTGTGGTAAGCGCATTGTCTTATTTTGGGTTGGCAGAGTTTCTGTGTCATTGGTAGTGTTTCTACATCTCAACCCAGTTAATTTTGCTATATTCTTTGTTACATTACATTTAAATGTACACTAGCACTCTTAGCTCTCTCCTTCTCTTAGCGACTTTCTTGCAAGTCACATGCTTTTCAGATCTGCTAGTTACTTTAGCTCAGCAGTTAACGATGGCTTCCCTCTCTCCCTCTCGCTCTCCTGCTCT
Organism: Thunnus albacares; assembly: GCF_914725855.1. NCBI lineage: Eukaryota > Metazoa > Chordata > Actinopteri > Scombriformes > Scombridae > Thunnus > Thunnus albacares. The sequence goes on along the minus strand of NC_058115.1, from coordinate 10,865,068 downwards.
CTCTTCTCGTCTTATGTTTAGATATTCCCCTGCATGCTTTACTAATAATGGTACATGTAGTAAATGTAGAATATTTACCGTTTTGGAGACGAGGCTCAGTGAGTTAGAAGTGCGGCCCCTCATGGAAACCCAATTGTTAGCTACTGTAGTTAGCCAGCCCCCAGTAGCCAGTGCGGGTGTTAATCTAAATGTGATCTGCCATGCCTACATAGTCTTGGGAAATGGTCTAAACGGTGAAACGTGCTGTTTTTTGAACTAGGTTTTCTAGTAGTTATGGACCTGTATTTTCACTCAGATTTTTGTGGCAGTTTATGAGACATTCAACTTTGATATCATATGCATTTTTACTATTTCAAGCCAAATTTGCAGAGGCTTTAATGGTATTAATTACACCTCTGTTTTTCATGCTCAAGTCAACACTTCTGCCATGAAAAGGGTCTGTTAGATGAGAGAATCAATCACTATATATAACTGTTTGTTGGTGCCAGCAGTTAGACTAGCTTAGCATAAAGACTGGCATCAGGGAGGAGCAGCTATCCCAACATAACCTCCCTAAATGTCAATTTTTTGTTTTTATGCTTACTTCTTTTATTAATTTTGTACGAAATAAACAAACAAGACATTGTGTGCTTTCAAGGTGCTGGTAGGTGTATTTTGTCACCTTTGGAGCCAGGCTAGCTGTCACCACCCCGGTTTCCAGTCTTTATGTTAAGCTAAGCTAACCAGTCACTGGCTTTTTACCGAACTGACAAGGCAGTGAGTGGACCTTTTTGTCTAACTCTGCATGAAAGCCAAAAAACATTTTTCGTTGTTTTTTGTCTGTTTGTTTGTTTGTTTACAAAATGTCGAACTATTCCTTTAACTTCATGAATCATTTAAAGCTGTATACCCATCTAGCGCTGAGTTTTATGTAAGCAGGTACGTAGAGCAGCGGACTCTAGGACCCAGCGGCGAAGCAGCCTGCCTGAAGTTCCCGACCTGGCTGCAGATCTGTGATGTATCGACTGTATCTGTCAGCAGGAGTCTCACCACACACGCATTCACACACTCACTCATGGGCTTACACTAAATTTGCGGCAGCTCTCTCATGGACAGCATCACCGGCAGAATGGACACAAACGGCACCAGGTGTAAGTTCACTCTTAACCTGTGACACCAATGCAAAAGAGATTGATAGTAGGGCGAGTTCAGAGTGTTGTGCGTCCCTCCATTCAGATTGAGTGGATTAAGACATGCATGCTTGCTTTATGTGTTAATTGTTCAATGTTTGAACCCTCACACACCCACTGTGTGTGTTGCTTTCCTCTCACATCTCTGACTGCAGCACCCCACTGTCCACTTGTTTTACTGGGAACATGGGTTATTGCTGGGAGTAGCCTATGTAAAATGTTTTTTTCAATTTCTGCTCTCATTGAACTTAATTACCTCTTTCATTTTCTGTGTACCCTTCTGCATACCCTTCTTTCTCACTCTCATAGAGCTGTACATATTATGTGACTCTCACAATAGGAATCAACTGTCTGAGAACACCCATGAAGGTGTACAACATCTAAGAAGACACAATGGAAGAGCACTTTAGAAATATAAATAATGTTGCTTCAGTCTCCCTCCAGCTGCTTGGAGAGGCAGAAAACCAAGTGCTGATCTAAAGCTTGATTGTTTTTCTAGAAAGTGAATCTCACTCATCCCGAGTCAAGTCAAATATCTGGATGTGGAGATGAGATATTTGGAGATTAGGCGGTCATGGTACTCATTGTTTGATATCGGATACCACCAGCAGTGAATTCTTTACAGAGAACCCTGCAGAGCTACAGTGCGTTTGTGTTGAAATAGTTAGAAATACAAAATGTGTTTCCGCCCCATGTGTGTGTTTTCTGGGAGGGGTGCAGTCGCCCCCCTGCACCGTACAACATTTTTCCACATTGTAACTGAAAACAAATACACTTGCTCCCCTTTTGTGAGCTTTGGCTTGAGGTGAGAAGTGAAGGCTTTAACAGGGTAAGCTGTGACCCAGCTCAGGCTTTCAAATATGAAGTTATTATTTTACTTTATGGCTGATTCAAGTTTGTTTGATCATTTTTTTACATTTCAGCTGATGTTGCTGTATCATGTTACTGCTTATAGAGCCATAAAGACTTAAGTGCTTAGACTTGCTGTGAGCCGCCAGGCAGGTAAACATGTGATAGTGATTATAAGGCCAAACTTTATGGAGGTGAAGGGAAATGGGACAAACTACATGCATGGTACTTTATCTTCTTCTTTATCCTCATATTTCCAGCACCTTTTTAACAACCTTTTGGTCTGCTAGTAAAAAAAGTCTTTATAGTCATGTAGCTATACTAGTCATGTGTAATTTTGCCATTTTTGCTGATGATTTGCCTCTCATCCATCTTTCCTCACCTTGTCAGTATTGTGTGGATTATGTGGACGTTATGTAGACGTGTGGATGTGTTTGGTGTGTACATAAAATATCTTAAGGAGGAAGTGTCTTTAGGTCTTGTCCAGGTTTAGAGAAATCCTCGTCTGTCACTCCCATCTCCCTCAACACACACACACACACAAACACATGCAAACACTCACAAGCACAGAGGAATTTTGCTTGACTGACTCTATCTGAGCTTTGTGTTTGGTTAAACACCACAGGAGAAAACACGCAGTGACGGCTGGTGTTCCCTTGGGGGAACCCTACTGTTTATATGGTCCTTGAGTTCCTTGATTAGCTCCTGCCAAATTACTTTTCCTTGGCTTGTTTTAAATAGGGCTGCAAGTATTGATTATTTCAGCTATAAATTAATCAATGAATTAGTTGTTTATTCCATTAAATGCCAGAAAATAAGCACAAATGCAGATTACAAGCTGGCCCTTTGTTTTTGCTTATTTTGTCTGAACAACAGTTGAAAAAGTTGAAAATAGACAATTTGACAATTTAATGTGAGGTACGACTTGAAATAATGACTTTATTGTGAAAGCAATATTAATTGATTTTATTTTGGGGGGGTTTTGGACAGCAGAACAAGGTGAACAAGGTGATATGGTGAACGTGTAAGCATACAGTTGCCTTTTTACTCATTCAGCAGATGAGGAGCAACATTAGCCTTCATCTGGAATTGTTTTTGTGTCCACCTGATGAATGTGAGTTCATTATTTACTCTCCTTATCTCCCTGGTTTGGTGTGTCCCAATTCCTTAGGAAAATATCTGGCTCTTCAGCGGCTGAATGCTACATGTTCACTAGTCTGTTGCTAAATTTGTCTGCCTGGTGTTTGAAGCTGGTTAGTGTAAAAGTGGGTGTAGCAGAACTTTTAGCCAAAAAAACAACCACCTCCTGCTGCTGCTGGTGACAAGGTTGATAAGAGCAGTGAGAGTGAAGCAAACAGTAATGTTGCTGGGCAGAAAACCAAAACAGTGAGCTAAAAAAACACTTAAAAGCTCTATAGAGCTGCAGAGTCAGGGGATCATTCTCTCTTGGTTTGTCATTACAGGCGACATCCTGACTCATTGTTAATCTAAAAAAAATGTGATTATTGCAGCTTTAAAATTGGTGTCGATTAGTTGTCTGTTCATTGATTAGTATTGATTCTATTAGTTGTTTCAGCACTAGCTTTAACGTTTACTTTGACCCTTTTTTGATGATAAAAGCTTGCATGTGACTTAAGATATGAAGCTTGGTAAGGTTGATGATAGGCAGGTATGGGCTTGAATAATGGGAGCTTCTTAAAATGCACTACCCGAGACAGCTGGAGAAGAAGCGTGATAAAGGTTTTGTTGCCTCGATGTGCACTCTGAGAAGCGGAGCATCAGGTGGGTGTGAGAGGGGAGAGGCTGTCCCCAAAGTGATGCATTGCAGTGCTGGGATTGTTTGTGATTTAGCCCAGCAGCTTCGATGAATCGTAGCTATTGTCTGGATGTCTGGGAGCATATGGAAGAACTTGTGGACAAAACAGTGATCCCCTATGGACTTTACAATGATGCATAAATGAAACATACTGCTCATGTAAGCACATGTCTACTACATGCAGATGGAATCCTCACCCCATCAATGCCTTTTCCTCTAATGAGATGGTCGGAGTGCCCCACATATCCACATTCCACCGAGAAATCAGTGAAAAGAGAAGCTGTGTGTTTGTAGGCATGAGCGTCTCTGTGCTTGTGTATGTTTGTGCCTATGGGAAGAGACTTTTTTCCCTCAAATATGTTACTCATATAGAAAAGTAGTGGCTTTGAATTCAAATGGGTAGCATTTAAATAAAACATCATAGGCTAGCGGGGCAAATGAGCACAATAATAATGCAGTCTGCTGTCGTCATTGTGCCAGTGGTCTGTGACCTCACTGTGTGTGCATTTATGCCATGTTTCTCATTATTTGTGCTGTGATCTGCATTTTCACATAGAAAAAGCGTTGTTTGTATATGTATCTGGACTCTGGACAATGTGAACAAGGAAACAGGAGCCTTAACAACAACAAATCTTCCTCCTTTTATTTAGTTTAACCTCTTCATTTCACATCCAACTGTAAACAATGCAGCATTGCACATCCAAGTCAGCCTCTAGCTTGTCCTGGAAGTAGATCTACAAATCATAAGACATTCATCTAGGCAACAAAATATTATCACCTTCATTTAGATGTCCAAATAGCTGCTTTTTGATAGTCAGGCTATGATTGAGACTGTTTAAAAGTATCAGAGGCTTCCATTACTCCTGTCCACTGTCTCTACAATGATTGATGAATGCAATGTTATTCTAACCAATTGGAACACCAGCTACAATAATAAGACCCAGGATGTACGTAAGCAGAGGTAATCTCCCTTCCATATATTTTTTTATTTATACATGTAAAGTTCATAAGTTCTAGTTTTTTGTTTGTTCTATCAGACTTTATCATAAAAAGTCTGCAGACATGCTGACGCTAATACATATAGTACACGGTGTTATATATAGCATGACATATATGTGCCCCATCATGCATGAGCTGTAAATCATGGATGATTGTGGACCAGTCTTATAAGAAGTGGAATTCCCCTCTTTAACCCCAATGAGATGAAGAGATCACTGTGATTCACATGGCTGAGATGCATGCAGGGTATTTTGTGTAAGTGTGTGCACGAGTGGGTGTGCACTAGCGCATTGTGTGGAGGCAATGGTCATTCTCTGCTCAGCTGTTTATGTAGGGTTTCCATGGAGATATGCTGCACAACATTACAGCAGGGGACCATAGAGTGTATATGATACAGAGTTGTGGTATTTTCTTCTGTTTAAGAGAGTGAAAAGTGACTCAGGCGTGTGCATGTATGCAGGTAGAAGCAATATACTCACAGGGACAATTCAGATTTATTGGAGAGACTTGGCAGAATATGAGAGAGTAGTTAGAATAAGAACCTGTTATCATCTAGGTTTACTATATATTACTTGACAGAAGTCATAATTTAACACTGATGCATGCTTCATATAAAATATACAGGTGTAGAAATGGTATTTTTTTGTCTTTGGGGTAAAGCCAGATTATCAGTTCAAACAGTATAGTGCACAAATGGTACTGACAAAATAGGTGTCTAGTATGTAATCAGAAGATAACAGTTATTTTAACAGTCTGTAGTTTAAAGACACAGTTTATAACTGTATTCATGTCTAAAACTACTCAAAAAAATATTATTTGGCACTTTTGAAAAGACATACATGTATCAGACATGTGATAGGGTGGCCCCAAACCTTCCATGGTCTAAACCCACCCTTTGCCTTTTCAATTTAGTCCCTTCTTGGATGCAGTTATACAAAATGCAGTGCATGTAGTGTGACGTAAGATTATTCTTCAGCAGGAAACTCTCTTGTTCTTTAGGTGGTTAACTGACACTGCACTCCAGTAAAGTGTGTAAAGTTTTCATTGATGCTTCATTGATGTGATTGGGAAATTTCGTGGAAGGTGTTTGAACAAAGTCTGGCGTTCAAATCTTATTTGTTTAGTATAACCTTATAATTTGGGAATATAATGAGAAACCTTCATTGTTACAGTAAGGTGTAATGCCTAGTCTATGTCTAGTCATAACCCTGTGAGATGCCTTTTCATGCCACCACTGGTCCACCTCCAGGTATAACAGTTGGCAACAGATGCTGTTGGATAACTTTTTTTCATATCATGTCATTAGACCAGATGACTTTGTGATGTTTATTAAAGACACTGTGTAACATTTATCTTTTCCTATTGGTAAAATACAACTTGCCTTTTCCTTTGACACTGTCAAGTTTCCATATTTGCCTTATGATGTAATAATATCTTTCTGCAAAAATTGCAACTTTGCAAATGCCACCTTTTTTCCTCATCAAACTGACGAGGAAAAAAATGGCTCCTTTTTACCTCTTTGTTGCTTTTATTTGCTTCATGCTGTGAAAATTGGCAATACAAGTGAAATCGCTCATCTAATTTAAAATTGTTCATTTGATTGAAGTTTTATGTCAAAATGAAATGCTCTAAATCTGCTCTGCACAACACAAGGAGAAACGCATAAGGCACCTCAGATCACCCTCAAGCAGAGCTTATTGCCTTACATGATGGTGAGATTCAGATAACAGTCAGAAGAGAAGAGAGAGTATGTCGTATTTTCTGGAGCACAACTGAAGACAGCACTCCAGTCATAATCCCATTAACATGAAACATCCCTAATGGAGACAAAGCAGTCCCTTTTCCCCCTTTGTGTGTCTGTGTGTGTGTGTTTGTGGGAATGCATGTGTGTTCTGTGTATATTACCCTTGTCTGTGCAACATCAGTAATACAGTGCTTCCACTTGCAGAATAGCATCTTTCTCAGTTTGTGAATACTTTTCTGTGAGGGAGACATAGCATCGTGGTGATCTCATAGGACTCAGGGCAGATAAGGGATCTGAATAATACTGACTGCACTGTAGGGTCTTTGTCTGGCAGCAGGCTGAGTCAAGCCCTCTTTGCCATCTTGGACCTGAATAAATCAGAGAGCAAAAGATGAAAAATGAGAAAGAGTGAGAAGAGGTTTCACAGACAAAACTCTTCCAAGTTCTGTGACTTTTGAATTTTGACCTGACTTTATATTGACAAATACCCAGATGCAATTGCTGCCACCTGGCCAGTTGTTTTGGTACAGGGTCACTGGCCTATCCCATAATGCAATGGGAAAAGACAGAGGAATCCCCCCGGAGAGTTTGCCAGTGTATCTCAGCGCTAAACAGACACACTTGGTGTGTGTGTGTGGGCTATCAGATTTGACACGATAGGGAGGAAGTAAAGGATTTCAGGAGACACAAATCTGAGAGTATAAACAGCTTTTTTTTTTTTTGGAGGAAGAGGGAACACTGTTACTTGAGGCAAACAATGGAAACATTCTGACATGCTAGTCTTTGTGTTGGAGCATTATGAGGTGTAAAAGACTCCTTATTGCCTGTTTTCCTCCATGGCACACAATACACAATGAAATTATTTCCACTGAATACATCTTTGTTTGTCATGCTTTGTCAAATTGGGCCATTTTTTGGCTGATAACATGTAGTCTGGTCCCAGGCCTGAGCAAACAGAATCCCCAGCAGCTCCCTGCTATCACTGCTGTTTTCCAGATTTTAGATATATTCAAGTGCTGTGAAGCTATGTTGCGTGTGTGTGTGTGTGTGCGTGTGTGTGTGTGTGTGTGTGTGCGTGCGTGCGTGCGTGTGTGTGAGTGTGTGTGTGTGTGTGTGTGTGTGTGTGTGTGTGTGCTCAGTAAATGGGAACATCAAAGCTTCAGTGCTTCGTGGCCAGCCTTCAAAAGCCAGTTAATGCTTAAACAGGTGAGCAGGAGTGCACAAACCCATAATTCTCCCTCTCCATCACCATGGAAACATCCCAGCCACTTAAGAGGCCTAATGACTGAGTAGATTTCTCTCTGTGACAAGCTCATTAGAGTGGCCTGAATAGAAGGAGTGAGGATGGACATTCAAGCTAGAAATTTGTTGCAGACATGGACACACAGGATACACACACACCCGTCTTTAGTGATGTCTACACATATTTGCAAAGAAGGTTAATTTAACCTTAGCCTTGTCCTACTTTAGGGAGATTAAGTAATTGCGCTGTGGAATGTGTGCTCCAAATCCTAATTTGAGATCATGAAATTGTGTTTCTGTGTCAGTCAATGCATCAGCCAATTATTTCTGGTTCAACTAAACAATTCGGACAGAACCTACTGCACCCACAAAGCAATTCAAAGCATCTACAGTATTTCCCTGTTTCCATCTCTAGTGTAATTAATGTATTTGCATGTACAGTTGTGAGTATCACAGAGTGTGGGATCATTTCTGTATTTTATGATGACCTGAAGCATCTTCCCGTGTATAATAAAAACAGTGGGAAGAACATGTTTTTTCCCCTCTCTCCTTAATTTGTATACCTTTACGACTTCTCCAAACCAAATAAATTTTTTCCACATGCTCGCCTCACCTGCTGCTCCACTCCAGCCTGTTTTGTAAGTGTGCATTTGGTATTCATGTTGTATGCAGTAGTTACCATATACCAGCTTTGTTCTAAATGTCCAACCATGTGACAAATGTGCAGGTTAAAGCCATGAGAAAGGAATTTTAACTCTCTCGGGGAATACCGAAGCTAAATAAAGATTTGTAATGATGGTATATTCAAGAGTTCCATTATATTGTCACTTCTTTGAAATACAGTTTTAGCATTGCATTGAAAGCAGACACATTCAATGCTATCTTTCGCAGGATCTAGTGTGCATCGAGAACGGGGTCACCAGAGACAGTACAGTAAAAGTGGGCGTAAGTCAGCTGACAGGAAGAGGAAACAGAAGGCAGGAGGTGATATTTGATGTCATCAGCAGAGGGAGGAAGTCCATCTCTATAGGGGGCATATGGGACATCCCCATACCAGTTGGTCAGCCCATTAATAAAGTAGGACAGGAAAAACATTTTGTTGGCAGCATGCAGAATAAGATCAAAATCGGTCTGTGAGGATCATAGAGTTAAAGGGAACTGTAGAGTTGAGTGATAATTCTCTTCGGGTTCATCAATACGGGTGCGCCCTTTCACATGCGCGTTGTCATTTGATTCAATGTTAATATATAAGACTATTGATCATAGCAGCTTTAAGAAATCTACTGCATCAATCAATTCAGTTCATCCACCTCATATCCTAACCAAAATGATGACCACAAAGGCCAAACAGTAGCAAAAATTCTGTTAAGTCACAATTCTTAGCATCATACTGATGTGTATCATCTTCCCAATGAACCAATACTGTCTCAGTTTACTCATTGTAGGCTCCACAGATATCAGTTGATGAATGCCCAGACATGTTTTCTACCGGGGTGAGGAGAACCGTCACACATGGGAAATGCCTGGAATCTTAGGAGTAGAGTGGGAGGGGATCTCATCATGATAGGGCACAGGCTGGTGAGAGAAGACATTGTTGGCACAGCTCTTAATGTAATTAAAAACCTTAAGCACATCTGGCCATCTGGTTTACCTCACCTTTGTTAGCATGTAGGTTACACATACACCTCAGTGATCTACATGGGGTGAAAGGGTACGATAAAGCCTGTGTTTTTTCTGAACAGCAGATGTGACGTCTGTTTTTTTTTCATCTGTCTTTTAAACCTTATGAATCAGCTATTTTCTGTAAACATGCATTTCCCAGCTTTGATGACTGAGTAGGATGGTGGTATTTAGATAACCCTCACACGGCATGAAGATAACATTCAAACCCTGCTGTCTCTTAACTTAAAAACCTCTCTTGTGACTCACTTGACGTAAGATAAGATGATGTGTTTTCAGGAAAATATGCTTTTCTTTTCTCTTCAAAAAGGTTGCTGGGTCATTGCATACAGCTGGCTTTAGTGGATAGAGAAAGAAAGACTCCCACACTAAGTTTCTGGACACCTCAGAGTCATCAACCTGCAGTGCTCTTTCATGTCAGAATAAGATTGGGAAATGACTATTACCCAACATGTCCAAAGACAATAAGGAAGGGGAGACTTCCAAGAAAAACTCAGCAGTTTTCATTAGATACTGATCTCTTGGAGAGTCACAGATGGTACAGTGCTTTGAGTTTCTAACAGCAGCTTTGTCTCATTATGGTCATACCTATGTTTGGTATTGTAGACTTAGTTCCTGAATACACATGAGAACTAAGGTACCCAGTTGTGCTTCAAGGTAAAGCGATGTGTGTTTTACAGCATGTAGTGTGCTTTCCCGTCCCTCCTTTGGCATCCGCGCTCCTGTGCGAGTTCACAGCTTTACCCTGGAGGTCAGAGGTCACATTTAGTCACAGTGCAGAGTGGTTTTGTAAGGCCATAACTAAGCCTAGCAGGGTGTGTCTGTGGCATTTGTCACAGCTAGAAGATTGGGAGAAAATTGGGAAACATTTCATACACAGGCAAGACCTTGCTTCATACACAACACAAGGAGTGTTGTGTGTATCACATTAGACACTAGAAGGACTTCCTGTCTACATGATGTTTCTTGTTTAACACTAATGCACCTGGAAGGATTCAGATATTTTGAAACCTTGTATGGTTTGTCTTGTTTTTCTGATAGTCATTATCTGTCTTTCACTGTCTCATGCTATTTTTTTCACTGTACTTACACATATGTACACATATTTTCACTGTAATACACGTTGATTTTTGTGATATCAATATGTGTATTTTTGTTGTTATTGCTGGCTCTTTTTCCTTAAAACTTTTGGTAAAGTTAGTTTTGGTCAGTCATTCTAGAGGTTACACATCAGAAAACAATGGATGAAAAATGGAGACAACTTTGCTACTCTTGTTTAATTGCAATACATCCAATACTTATTGTGAAATTTAACGCTGTTACTGTTGTGGATAAATGTACAGTTACACTGAGTGCACTGTTTGCACCAAGAAACATTTCCAGTGAGACAGCTACCTTATATCAAAACATGATGAACTAGCTAGAAGCAGGGATGTTTTGCTGTAACCTGTTAGGGGACCCCAGGTAAAAAATTTGCTGTTGGGCCCCTCCTGACCCCAAACCTTCTGCTCTGCTCTGTTTCATGTGTATGTACCCTGATGCCTTCATGTTCCTGTTATGTCCAGTGCAACCAGTACTCCTATGCTGGATTTAAATGTGTTAGTTTGTGGTTATTTTATTGAGCACAGTGTTATGCAGCAGGATGCACCATGTGGATACACTGTAAACTAAAATAGCAGGGCCCCAAAAAATAAGCTATTTCCAACCTCGCCTTAGTTTATATTGGACATTAGTGGTGTAAATTCCCAAATACATTTCCAATTAATCAAATTACCAAAATCAGTTGACATGCTGTGAACTTTTGGGGTCAAACATGATGAATATATACTTTTGTTATCCCCTCCCTTTATTTATATGTATCTTTACTAAAGTGTGTAAATAGGTGCAATCAAAAAAATCCTATGGGGTCATCCAAGTTTCAAAACAACAGATGATCCTTATATTTTGCTTGCTTAGTGAATCTAATCTGGTAATTTAACAGTGGTTTTTGTGCAGTGTTGTGCACCAGGCAGCCTCACAGCCGGCCTGACATTGTTTTCATTCAGCATGTTTTGTCTGTACGTGTCAGTTTTTGCATTGTTGTGCATGTGGTTGTGTATTGGTCCATGTGTGCTTGAGGGTTTGTTGGTGCAGCATTAGTGCCAGCGTGATTGAAGGCAGCATGTTGTATCGTGTCAGGGCTCATGAGTCTGCCTCAAGGCAACGAGTCATCCACGTGTAACTCTGTAAAGTCTCAACTTGCCTCCACCACCTTTTACTCAATCTCCTCTCTGTGTTTCACTTTACATTTTCAAGTAAACGCATCAAACAGAAAGCAGCACTGAGAGCACCAGCCTTCTTGGTATCTTTTAACAATATATCATATTGGTAAAGATGTTCTAATGTAAAGAAGCAGCACTATGCCTGGTGTGTCCATAGGTTTATCTCCTGGATGGCAGACTTTGTGGACAGCTAGTTAAAGGTTAATAATGCACGCTGAGGGAAGGTATGTGAAAGAATAAAGAATGTGAGTTAGCTATTAGTGGACGTGTGTGTGTTTACACAGCAAGCCTTTCCCAGGTGCTACACGATCCCTAGGATTACAGCGGAGGGGGATCCAATAGGCATACACACACACACACATACACACAGCACCACCATCTCCCTCCCTACCCCCCAAAAGAAAAGAGAGGAGGGGAGACAGAGTGTGGGAGGGAGGCAGAGAAGAAGATAACAGATCAGAGGGAGGAGGGAAGAGGTAGGAGTGTGAATTCAGCAGCCGGCAGACTATACCTTACCTCCACAACAAAGACTTCACGGGACAGAGCACACAGGGAGGCTGTGCCTCTGGAATACCTCTGACAGTATCTGCTTGGTGTATGAATGAACCAGTTTGTCTCCCTATCCTTGAGAAATGGTGGGACTCTCATCCACTGCTGTTGAGGGTAAGTGTTTTCTGTATATTAGAACAGCAGGTATCTAAAGGGAAAGAAGGTGCAAGGATTTGTAAAGATATGCAAATATGCAGAACAAAGTAAAGATATACAAGCTGTGGAGCTGTAAAGGTGTCATAAACATGAGATTGAATATGAGACATCGGGTGATGTTTTTACTTCATGTCTGAAGCATCACGCCAGCTTGCTGAAATAGAGGAGAGAGGTAGTGATGCTGAATTGTTGAGAAAGCAACTATTTGGCACTCAGACTCATAGTCAATAGTGAAACATTGTAATTTTTCGAACCTCTAGAGACTCTTTGTGAGATGCAAATTCTTCTGTGATTAGCTGGAATGTCTGCCTGCAACAATATTGTGAAACAGAGCCGCTGCTCAATGACTGAATTTTGTCACTTTCGACATACTGTGAAGTTGTGTGTGTAAGTGTGTGTGTGTGTGTGCTCAGCATGAAGAAAGCCTTTTGGCATGAAAAGGAGGGAGGAAAAAAAACCCTGACACCCAATTGAGGTCACATTATTCTTCATATCAGGGTTTTGTTGGACATGTTAGCACAGGTGCTCAACTCGCTGACATTATTCACCCCCTCCGCCCCCCCTCCCGCCCCCGCCCCCTACTTCCCCCTCTTCTCCCTGTCCCTTGTAGAGTTTGTACAGACCGTCTGCTAATGTAAGCCTCTTTTAAAGGTCTGAGTCTGCACTGTTAAACAAATGACTCTCTCCGCTGCACAAAAGTGTACACATGCACACTCACAGACTTTCGCAGAGTCATGCACTATTAACAAGGTGAGGAATGTGTGTGGTGTTTAACAGCAATTGTCAGACAAGTGTGAGGAGGTAAATGTTGTTGAGTGAGTTCAAAGCTTTGAATAGCATTACACATTCCTGCAGGCATGGTGCACTGCCTGCACCCATCCTTTGTATGTGTATGTTTTTAGGTGAACATTGCCCTCAGGGTATTTTTTTTTCATAAGTTTTTAGATTAAACTCCTTGTAGCTGTAAATATTTCAATATCACCTTGGTCTGACTTTAATTAAACCGCATCCACCCTGTTTTCATGTAGCATTATTAGCATATGCAAGCTTGTGCATGGTTTCCCTCAGGTGCTGGGCACAAAATCGGTTTAATCTGGCTTTGAAGGACATCAAAGACAAACAGAACCTATGAGCAGTTGCAGCACAGATTTAAAGGATCATGTGCTGCTATAGATGTGTGAGAACCCATGTGGGTAGTGTGGTGTTGATTATAAAGGCATGACTGGGGACTTACAGGTGGTCTTTGGCACAGGTGGAATAACGCTGTAATCGTCAAATTGGATAATCAGCTTTTCAGAGCTTGTGAAATGGTGAAATAGTTTTATGAATGTTATCTCCTATATCAGGCCAACTCCTCGAAAGCACTGCCTTGATTTCTGTGTTCTGTTTGATTTAGTGCTGACTTGTGTAAATTTCAATTTTCTCGCTGCAACAAATGACTCATGCTGTGGTTAAGATTTTGTCTTCCACAAGGTTAGGGGAAGCCCAGTTGTATACTAGAGCCAGAATCTAAACAGCTGGAACCTCTGGCAGTGAGACAGCATTCACCAAGGCCAAGTGATCCCACTCTCATAAGTTTCCTCCCCCCCTCCTCTCCTTATTTCCCAAGGGTGACTTGGATCGTAATTAGGAAAATAGACGTTCCAGGACCCTGCATGAATCAGTTCCTCATGCCCACTTCTCGGAGAGACTATCTGCCAGCATGTCTTTATTACAATAGAAGGAAACCACACTAGTAAAGAAGACAAAATGGTTAAACAGATACAGGCAAACACATACACACACACACACCTACTGACTGTAGCCTTGGCAGGGCATTGTTAAGCCCATAGGAAGACCCACCTCAGGAAAATATGTCTTTCTTTAAGGAGTGGGAGCAGCTTTCTCTCTCTCTCTCGCATGTAGAGCACACATCACTAACAAACACCAGATACATCTTCTACTTTTCAATGTTGATTACATACAAAATCTCTGTGTCAGGGTCATGAATCAAACAGTCCAACTTTCTGCCAGAACTCATTAATATGTAAATGAAACCATCACACACACACACAATCAGGTACACTGAAGTTCACTATCAACAGACCTTACTAAATACACAACATATAAGCGCCTCTTTGGGTCTTACATGTTTTGTGCACGTCTATGTGTGTGTGTGTTTGTGTTTGCTTAGTGCAACAGGTCTCGTTGCCATGTGACCGCCCACCGTGCAAAGACTTTTCTGGCTCAGTGGCTGTCCTGTGGCTGACCCCAGCGAGATGCATGGTTCAGCAGGTCTAATGTGGCTGGACTGTGAAAATGGTGTCGGGTAGGGTGGGGGGGGGCAGACAAGTGTGTCAGCAGTGCCTCAGCCAGTTGTTAGATTTCTCTGAGGATTTTCGGATTATAGAGGTGGAAAAATGTATTCTAACATACAACAATTCGGAGGGAAAAGGATATAGAAGAAGTGATGAACACAACATAGAAAGAAGGGAGGGATGTGGAGGGTTATTGGTAGCACACACACACACACACACACACAGGTTGCGGACCTGTTCTCAGGGTGTCCAGCAGCTGGGGTGCTGTGAGACAGTTTATTTAAGTTCTGCTCTGAAAACAGGGAGTGGACCGGTCCCACCTCTCAGATCAACATATGATGTGAATCATATATTCCTATAAGCTGAGTCCTCAAAGTGTTACAGAACCAGGAGAGCCCTGTGAAACCCCGTGTGTGCATGTGTGTTTAGCAAGAGGTCTGTTCATGACTTAAACTCTCCCAACTGTTAGAACAACATTGAGTCCCTGTGAATGAAAATCTTGCTTGCTGGTACATTTGGCCTGCTCGAAGCACTCTGTAAAGAGGCCTTTCAGTTATTCTTGTCAGAATCTCATATTCCTGCCAACATCTTTAGTGTCTTTGCAGGGCTTTTAATTTATGTTCTCAGCATTGAGAGCAACCGTTGATTGAAATTTGGCTTTATGCCCATCTGTCTGTCTGCTCTCTGCCCTTTGTGCAGGATTTTCCCTTAATATGCCGTGTAAGATTTGTTATTTTTAGTATCGTCAGTTCCAGTTTTCTTCTGGGTTAATGAGCAATTAGCCAACGTGTTTCCTGTCACTCTATCCTTTTGTTGTTGTTTAGTCTGGCTACTGACAGAGAGTGGGGGAGAGGAGGGAGACTCTGTGATAAGGTGGCAGATTGATCTTGACAGACTGTGAGGCAAAGTGACAGAAAATGAAAGGACACAGCAAAAGCAAAGCGTACTGCTGGGGTTAGACTTGTCATACTGACCTTTGCCCTCTCTGCTGATACACTGAACCCGTGCCCTCTGACCTTTCCCCCCCTTGTGCAGCGATGGAGGTGTTGGTGAGTGAGCTGGGCGTACTGCTGAAGATGCTGGACCAAGAGAACCTCAGCTCCTCCACTCAGGAGAAAAAGACATCCGTGTGGAACCTCCTGCAGCAAATACAGCCCTCAGGTTAGAGAGGGGACAAACAGGGTCACTGAATTTGTTCTAACATGAGTTTTAAAACAAAAGTTTTTACACATAAAAAACAAGCAAACTACACTCACAATTTTATGTAGTTACTGACATTATCTGCTTGGGAACCATTGCTCTAGATTGCTGTTTAAAGATTATAATGTCATAACGACAATCAGTTTGTTACGGTGTAGTAAGTGTGTATACCTTTTCCTCTCATCTAGTTTCAGGAACAGACTACATCTACATGAACTCAGCAGTGTATAGAAACGGCACCAGCTTTGTAGAGTCCCTCTTTGAGACATTTGGTGAGTTTGAGCTCCAACATGGTGCTTTATAAATGTGTACATAAGAGCTGCATTAACAATTATTTTGTCTCCATACATATAAATAAAGTGTGAGTTGTTGACATTTATAGACTGCGAGCTTGGAGACCTAAAGGACGTGACAGATGATCTGAAACAAGACAAGGACACACAAACCGAGACTTTAAAACAGGCAAGTTGCCAGATTTCCTAATTTATCCCTTCCATAAATATGTGGGACAATTACCGGTACACCTCTAAATGACTTGTGGAGAAAAATAAAAGAAAAACAGCAAGATTATATTTCATGTTGTGGGGGTTTTCCATGCACACATCTCTTTGTGAGCTGTTGGAAGAGTTAAGACTTGGGGATCCACCCAGAGCCCATGTGTCTAATTTATGGATATAATTTAAAGGGTTATACTCTCTGTCTCTTTGATGAAGTTGCTTGTTGGCTGTGAAAAAAAACTTTAATGGTTATGGAGGAAATTTGTAAGATATGTTTGTGTGTTTCCGTTAGCAGAGCTGTGCAGACTCCCCAGCTCGGCACTCAGCTGACCCTCCTCCCCCTCTGCCCACAACGCCTCCTCCTGAGGAGTACTATGAGGAGGCAGTGCCCCTCAGTCCTGGAAAGATGCCCGAATACATAATCACACGAGGTCAGCATCTTCCCGCCTCTGCTGAACTTGTTGCCCTTAGTGTCATTTTTCTGTAAAAAACTACTCCAGTCACTAAGTACTCTGCACTTATATGATACAAACATAGTCATATATCACTTTTACATACACATAATTAGAAAGTATAATAAAGTGTGTGATGGAACTCAAGGACTAATTAGAGATTTTCTTTCATGTCTTTAATTTTCAGTCAGGCCCAGCCCTCCCAACTCTATAGAGGACGGGTATGAAGATGCTGAAAACAACTACCCCACTACCTGCATTAACTCACACCGCAAAAACTCCTGTGAGTTAAGAAGACTCGTACACACAAATTAATCTGATTAAAGGAAAAGTTTTATGCATGCACATATTTAATATTCTCTCTGTCTGCTCTCTCCTAGACAATGATTCTGATGCTCTTAGCAGTTCCTACGAGTCGTACGAGGAGGACGAGGAGGAGAGGAGCCCTGGAGTCACTCACCAGTGGCCCTCGGATGAGAGCTCCATGCCTCCTGCCAGGGACTGTCGCATCTGTGCCTTCCTGCTGCGCAAGAAACGCTTTGGCCAGTGGGCCAAACAGCTCACCGTCATACGGGAGAATAGACTACAGGTGAGAAATTGCACATCCACAACAAGACACACACAAACAGCCTCTGGAGTTCCTTCTCTCCTTGAATCTTCACATGTATTCTCCTTTCTGCAGTGTTACAAGAGTTCTAAGGACACATGCCCCTATGTGGACATGCTGCTGCCCCAGTGCACTGTGGTCTACGCTCCTAAAGACAGCAAGAGGAAGCACCATGAACTCAGGTTCACCTTACCTAATGGAGATACACTGGTGCTGGCGGTACAAAGCAAGGAGCAGGCCCACAGATGGCTCAGGGTGAGCTGTTCTTTGGCATGATATGTATGCATGCAGAAATATCCAAAATGACAGTCACTGGAAGTGGGTTTGACAATGAGGAAAGACAACATTTACAGTCGGGAGTGACATATATAAAACATCTCTACAGGTTGTTAGAGAGGTGAGCGGTCAGAGCACAGGGCCCGAGGAATCTGTGTCTCCCATCATTCCAAGAAAAACTGAACTTGACAAGGTAAGTGTACATCTCAGCACATCCCTGTCGATTTCTTTTTCATCCTCGAGACATAATTCATTTTCACGCCTGAGCTGAAGAAAAATCAGTGGCAAGCAGCAATTTTGTTGTCACCATCAATTTTCCTAAACAATTGTTCGGCTCGACACAGTACACAGTGATAGCTGTATTTGCTTTGCAGAACAGAGAGGAGATGCGTAGTGTAACTGGGTGTTAAGACTGCAATTATATGGGTGGTTCTGAGTCAGTGTTGAAACAGGCACATCCTCTTTAAAGCTCACCAACCTGTCAGAACATAAACCATGCTATAAATGAAAGCACAGGAAGCGAAGGAGGCAAGAAGGAGGAGATAAGAAAAGGGAGATTGCCAGTATGTTTGTCTCATTATGTCACGTCTTCATGGTTGTGAGACTGTATGTGAAAGTATCCAGAGGCAGATGCACAGGGACAAGAGGAGTGGAGCAGAGTCAGCTCTAGTTTGATCTTGGCTGGCATGCAGATTGTGCGTTTTAACTTGGATGCTGTTGTTGAGACTCTAAACCTAAATGTGTAAATGTGTTTGTGTGTGTTGATGTTTGTGTATTCTTCCCTCAGAGATTGTCTGCAGAGAGGAACACATCAGATTCAGACAGTGTTGGTGTGTCAACGGGAGAGAACTGCAGAGAAAATGGTGAGACAGAGACAGACAAGCACACCTTGCTATCATTACTGCAGCTGTTTCATTTTCATTGGGTAATATTTGCAGTTTTAGCAAGTTCGGCAAGACACATTACACAACTTAAAGCAACAGTTCGACATTTTGGAAAATGCACTTATTCGCTATTTGAGAGTCAGATGAGAAGATCGATACCACTCTCATGTCTGTACGCTAAATATGAAGCTGGAGCCAGGCAGCAGGTTAGCTTAGCTTAGCATTAATACTAGAAACAAAGGGAAACAGCTAGCCTGGCTCTGTCCAACATTACAAAATCTGCCTCCCAGCACCTTTAAAGCTCACTATCAACATGTTATACCTCATTAGTTCAATCCATACAAAAACCAAAACGGCATGTTGTGGTTTGATGGAGGGGTATGTGTTGGATTATTTCTTGGCTGGGTGCTGTAACTTCCCGGAGTCTTGTCATCATTGCTTAAGACTTAACATTTTAATGAGCTTTACAGGTGCTGGTAGGTGGATTTTCTTACTTTTGGCAAGAGCCAGGCTATCGTTTCCACTATTTTTCCCCAGTTTTTTCAATCTCTGTGCCAAGCCAAGCTAACCCTCTGCTGGCTCGTCTTATATTTACCAGACAAAAATGAGAGCTTTTTATTTAACCATGGAACTATCCCTTAAGTGTATTAATTCTCACATGACAGATAAATTTGGAGAAAAGACTGCTGCTAAATCCTTTAATTTTTGATTCAGGTAAGGTGAAACGGGGGGCTTTCGCTGCAGGCCGAAAGATCACACGCATCATCAGCTTCTCCAAGAAGAAGCCTCCTCGACCAGGAGATCCCCGGACTGCCCACAGTGACCCTCGACAAGGTCAGACCCCGCTTCACGGTCGCTCTCCAGGTCACCAAGCTTGCATACGCATCATTATTCTGTCCTTCCTTACCATGCAGGCTACTTGTCGGTGCTGGTGAACCAAGTGTGGAGGGAACAGTGGTGCTGTGTGTGCAGAGGCTCCCTGCACTTCTACCATGACAAAGGAGACCCTCGGACCTCCCTGCCCTCCCTTCCTCTCCATGGCTGTGAGGTGGTGCCAGGGCTGGGACCTAAACATCCCTTTGCCTTCAGAATCCTGCGGGCCAGCACGGAGGTGGCTGCTCTGGAGGTGAAATTTGTTTCAATATTATTGTATTAAGAATAAATCAAATGACCACATGTAACATGAAAAGGGTCACTCATAGTGATGAACGCAGTTCTCCTTAGTCCCCCTCAGTTTAAGCATTTTTTAGCTCGGTGTTTTGGCTTTGTGGCCCGCACCTTTACTGGTTTGGTTCACTCTCAGCAACCTAATTTTGAGCATCAGTATGCAGCTGTTTTGAGCAGAAAAGCTCTGATAAACCCACTGCACTACCTGCCCATCACCAAATGG